>NW_027258165.1:62500-100305 GCF_045791955.1 Oncorhynchus clarkii lewisi | reverse complement strand
ACTTGACTGGGTGAATATGAATGATAGTAACAGCTTCCTGATGGACAGGTGTTGAATCAGACCTCCAGGCTGGAGATTCAGCTCCTGGAGAACTCTCTGTCCATCAACAAACTGGAGACCCAGCTCCTCCACCAATCTACAGAGATCAGCAAGCTGCACGACAAGAACAGGTCAAATCAACATGAATGATTTTCTTCCCATGAAAAGTTCTGTATTGATTTATTGGCTGACTGACTGATCGACTGATCAACGGATTTTCAAATCACTTGTATTGATCAGGCTCTTAGAGCAGAAGATGCAGGAGCTGGAGTCTGGGCACCATGAGGAGCTGGTCACCTTCCAGGAGGAGAGGTCCAGCCTGCAGCAGCTGGTAGCCAGACAGAGCAGTGTGATCACAGAGCTGCAGACCCATCTGGACCAGGCCACTGGCAACAACAGTATCCTGCTTAGCCAACAACAGCAGCTCACTGAGACCGTCAACAGTCTGCTGAAACTCTGCTCTAAGGACAGAGGGTCTGGAGGTACTGGATGGATACTGGGGCCAATGTTTCCTGTTACAGAAAGTATACATTAAATACTCTGGGGTATGAATATCATAGCATAGATAGTAATTATTTGCAGGAAGAACGAGTTGGCTTTAAAAACTCTAGGTAGGGTAAAATACAACAGAGGTACTGGAGGATATATTGTGTCAAATGTTCACAGGTTCAGACAAGATATTCTCTGGGCACAGATAAAGCCTATAACTGGACTAAGAAGGCTGGACTAACCCAGTGAGCACCGGCTGACGTCCATGGATGTTGAAAATAGGTTGAAACGTGGAACGGACCGGCCTTCATTTCAATGTCCACATGTTCTAAGATCATAAGAAGATGCATTCCAGAACATAAGAACCTGTTCTAATAGGAACTGACCCAGTCTGGGCTGTTGATTACATAAGAACCTGTTCTAAAAGGAACTGACCCAGTCTGGGCTGTTGATTACGTAAGAACCTGTTCTAATAGGACCTGACCCAGTCTGGGATGTTGATTACATAATAACCTGTTCTAATAGGACCTGACCCAGTCTGGGCTGTTGATTACATAATAACCTGTTCTAATAGGACCTGACCCAGTCTGGGCTGTTGATTACATAAGAACCTGTTCTAATAGGACCTGACCCAGTCTGGGCTGTTGATTACATAAGAACCTGTTCTAATAGGACCTGACCCAGTCTAGGCTGTTGATTACATAAGAACCTGTTCTAATAGGACCTGACCCAGTCTGGGCTGTTGATTACATAAGAACCTGTTCTAATAGGACCTGACCCAGTCTGGGCTGTTGATTATATAAGAACCTGTTCTAATAGGACCTGACCCAGTCTAGGCTGTTGATTACAAAGGATTTTGGATGCATTCAAATTGGAGCCTAGCTGATAATGTGTTTGCTCTTGTTTCATGATCTATTTAAACAGTGGTGGCAAACAGCAACCTTGCCTTTAAGCAGAGAGATTCATCTCATGAGGAGAGAAAGTATCGGGACTGCTCAGAAGTCTTTCAAGCTGGCTTCAACAACAGTGGATTATATACTATTCACATCAACACACAGGAGACCAAAAAGGTACGGAAAACTTGATGTATTATCTTCAATAAATATTAGAGGGGGAAAAGAGATGTCAATTCTATTAGCAGAATGTGTAATATAGAGGCATATATTAGATGATATATGCAGGCCTGGCTTTACCTCTGCATGGAAACAGCAAAAACAGACATGAACAATTAAATGGCTGCACTTTTTGACTGTAACCTACTTTAGTTTACGTGCAAGTGGCAGCAGTTATTATACGGTACTCTAAAGCCACTTCCCAAAAGATTCAACAGCAATATCCCAGGAATATGTCAGGTATTGGCTGGCTGGCTGGGTGATATCCTGGAGCTGGAAATACTCTTGGCTGGCCTCTTCAGCACAGCTACACAGCAGATGTCCTCCTCCTCAGTAGTGTCCTGCCAAGCCGCAGATGGCTGACTGGCAACAGTGTGTTCCTGTCCATTATCAGCTGTGCTGCTGTCAGTGTCCATGGTTACACTAAGCTACGTCCCTGGGCTTAGGACACATTCCGTCATTGTGGCCTCTGACCATGGTACACAAAACTAAGGACCAGGGAGCCTCATCTACAGGAGTCACTCCTTTTACAGGAAACAGTCTTTATTGTCATGATATGCACTGCATGTGTGAGAGTAGTGTGTAAGTTACTCATGTCACGGTCTTTCTGTCTCTCTCTCTGTAGGTTTACTGTAACATGGAGGCAGCAGGGGGAGGATGGTCTGTCATTCAGAGGAGAAAAGATGGAACCATGGACTTCCAGAGGACGTGGAAGGAGTACAAGATGGTGAGGAGGACAGGGTGGGATATCCTCACAGCATTCTTCTGATGTTGGTGAATACATACAGTGAGGGAAAAAAGTATTTGATCCCCTGCTGATTTTGTACATTTGCCCACTGACAAAGAAATGATCAGTCTATAATTTTAATGGTAGGTTTATTTGAACAGTGAGAGACAGTTCTAAATTATAAACAGTTATACATTGATTTGCATTTTAATGAGGGAAATAAGAATTTGACCCCTCTGCAAAACATGACTTAGTACTTGGTGGCAAAACCCTTGTTGGCAAACACAGAGGTCAGACGTTTCTTGTAGTTGGCCACCAGGTTTGCACAAATCTCAGGAGAGATTTTGCCCCACTTCTCTTTGCAGATCTTCTCGAAGTCATTAAGGTTTCGAGGCTGACGTTTGGCAACTCGAACCTTCACAGATTTTCCCTCCACAGATTTTCTATGGGTTTAAGGTCTATAGACTAGCTAGGCCACTCCAGGACCTTAATGTGCTTCTTCTTGTGCCACTCCTTTGTTGCCTTGGCTGTGTGTTTTGGGTCATTGTCATGCTGGAATACCCATCCACTACCCATTTTCAATGCCCTGGCTGAGGGATGGAGGTTCTCACCCAAAATTTGACGGTACATGGTCCCGTGCATCGTCCCTTTGATGCGGTGAAGTTGTCCTGTCCCCTTAGCAGAAAAACACCCCCAAAGCATAATGTTTCCACCTCCATGTTTGACGGTGGGGATGTGGTTCTTGGGGTCATAGGCAGCATTCCTCCTCCTCCAAACACAGTGAGTTGAGTTGATGCCAAAGAGCTCCATTTTGGTCTCATCTGACCACAACACTTTCACCCAGTTGTCCTCTGAATCATTCAGATGTTCATTGGCAAACTTCAGACAGGCATGTATATGTGCTTTCTTGAGGAGGGGGACCTTGCGGGCGCTGCAGGATTTCAGTCCTTCACGGCGTAGTGTGTTATCAATTGTTTTCTTGGTGACTATGGTCCCAGCTGCCTTGAGATCATTGACAACATCCTCCCGTGTAGTTCTGGGCTGATTCCTCACTGTTCTCATGATCATTGCAACTCCACGAGGTGAGATCTTGCATGGAGCCCCAGGCCGAGGGAGATTGACAGTTATTTTGTGTTTCTTCCATTTGCGAATAATCACACCAACTGTTGTCACCTTCTCACCAAGCTGCTTGGCGACGGTCTTGTAGCCCATTCCAGCCTTGTGTAGGTCTACAATCTTGTCCCTGACATCCTTGGAGAGCTCTTTGGTCTTTGCCATGGTGGAGAGTTTGGAATCTGATTGATTGATTGCTTCTGTGGACAGATGTCTTTTATACAGGTAACAAACTGAGATTAGGAGCACTCTCTTTAAGAGTGTGCTCCTAATCTCAGCTCGTTACCTGTATAAAAGACACCTGGGAGACAGAAATCTTTCTGATTGAGAGGGGGTCAAATACTTATTTCCCTCATTAAAATGCAAATAAATGTATAACATTTTTGACATGCGTTTTTCTGGATTATTTTGTTGTTATTCTGTCTCCCACTGTTCAAATAAACCTACCATTAAAATTATAGACTGATAATTTATTTGTCAGTGGGCAAATCAGCAGGGGATCAAATACTTTTTTCCCTCACTGTAGCACCAGGGATTAACATGGGTAATCGGGATCCCGGGACATTACCGGGAACACTCTTCACGTTTACCCCCCAAAATACATGACAAGACCCGGGAAATTACAATAAAATTCCCCAATGTCTGCACTAATGAATTCCTTAGCAAAAGATTAACAAAAACATTTATTGGACACTATCCAAACAGGTTGTCACATTGAAGCCTTTAGTCTAGCATATTTGACACAAAGTCGCTATAAATTCAAAGTGCACGCATAATTGACACTGCCGGTCGCTCTGGACTGCACACATGACCCGAATACAGTTAATAAACCCCACAGGAAACCTTACAGTGTAGCCTTTTAGAGAGCATGTGCCTCTTTAAGCTGTCATTGTGAATCTTCAGACAGTCACACATTTGATAGGCCTATGTACAATTCACTGCATAAGCATCTCTGTCACAGGCATGAAGTCCGTTAATAAGGCATGAGGGAAAATTCTATATTCTCATCCTAGAACCTAGGCTATTTCCCTATCCAATCCTAATGAAACCCAAAATCCTGACTCCTGTCTCACTGCTACAGCTCATTTTATTCTGTAATCCATAGGATGCATTATCAAAGCACGCCTCTCGCCTATGCATGTCAAAATACCTCTTTCCCCCCTTCTCTGTGCTGTCTCATAGAGAATGTGTGATCAACAAACGATATGAGAGTTGATATGGGTATATTTGAAACAGTCCTCGTTAAGATACCTTGATATTTAAACTATTTCCACTTCCTCTCCCTGTTATTCATGAGCTGTTCTGCTATCGGTATAATCATCAACTTGATTTAGCCAAATATGGGAGATATTCTGTCATTCGTTGAAGGAGGTTATCTAGCAAGTTTAGCAACTTTGGTCATTTGACTTTTGTTTGACTGCCGTTACAAAGCAACAACGCTATACTCGGAGGGCGCTCTGTGGGGCTACTTCTGAAATGCGCTGGCGATCAAAGATAGAGTAACTATCATGACTAAACTTACCTTTAATTTGCTCTGAAATCTTTCCATAATTGCGCAGCCAAGCCGACAAGGTGGCACAACACCCCTCTTATTTGGGGAGAACCCTGGCACAGTGACCATCTTGGTTTTAAAAGGACACTTCTGATTTTTGCAGTATTTCCCAGGACTCTCGGGATAAATAGGGATTATTCCCGGTATTGAAACTTTGTAGATTTTTGGGAAAATAGGAATCTCTACATTGCACAACATTCCAACATATGAATGTATATGTCAAACTACAACAGAAAAAGGAGCAAGTACAAACGCATATCACAAAACAGACTTTGTGCATCCCAAGTGGCACCCTATTCCCTATATAGTGCACTACTTTTGACCAGAGCCCTATGGGGAAATAGGGTGTCCTATGGGCCCTGGTCAAAAGTATTGTACTTTAAAATGAATATGGGCCATTTAGGACGAATCCACTGTGTTGTCACTGCCAGCCCCATTAGGCCTTGAAATAGCCCTGTGGCTAAAAAGGCCTCTGCCTCTGGGCTGAGCGAGAGAGGACTGTCCTCCAGTCAGGGGCTAAGGAAGTGTGGAGTGTAGCCTGGCAAAGACGCTGGCAAACAACGGGTATGTGTTCGCTCGTTGACCCCTCTGCTGGGAGTGTTTCATAATGACGCTAATGGTCTCTGATTGAACACTTCTGAGAGAAAATGACAGGAGAGAGGAAACTGTTTAAGTTGAGTCTAAACATGGTGTGCTTAGATCACCATTCAAATGTTGATATATTGTAAAATGTCTCTGGTAAAGAAAGATTAATTCCAAGGTCTGGTCTAGTACTGGTGCTGCAGAATCCAACCTATCTATATCTCTATCTCTATATCTGTCTATATCTAAATCTCTATCTCTTTATCAATCAATCAAATGTATTTATAAAGCCCTTTTTACATCAGCCGATGTCACAAAGTGCTACACAGCCTAAAACCCCAAACAGCAAGCAATGCAGATGTAGAAGCACGGTGGCTTGGAAAAACTCCCTAGAAACGCAGCAACCTAGGAAGAAACCTAGAGAGGAACTAGGCTCTGAAGGGTGGCCAGTCCACTTCTGGCTGTGCCGGGTGGAGATTATAACAGTACATGGACAAGATGTTCAAACGTTCATAGATGACCAGCAGGGTCAAATAATAATCACAGTGGCTGTAGAGGGTGCAACAGGTCAGCACCTCAGGAGTAAATGTCAGTTGGCTTTTCATAGCCGATCATTCAGAGTTAGAGACAGCAGGTGCAGTAGAGAAAGAGAGTCCAAAACAGCAGGTCCAGGACAAGGCAGCACGTCCAGTGAACAAGTCAGGGTTCCATAGCCGCAGGCAGAACAGTTGAAACTGGAGCAGCAGCAGATGGACTGGGGGACAGCAGGTGGACTGGGAACAGCAAGGAGTCATCAGGCCAGGTAGTCCTGAGGCATGGTCCTAGGGCTCAGGTCCTCCGAGAGAAGAGAGAAAGAGAGTTAGAGGGAGCATTCTTACACAGGACACCGGATAAGACAGGAGAAATACTCCAGATATAACAAACTGATTCTAGCCCCCCGACACAAACTATTGCAGCATAAATACTGGAGGCTATATCTCTCTCTCCATCTATATATCTCTATACCTCTCTATCTATATACCTCTTTATCTATGTCTCGCTAGCTATATCTCTCTCTCTCTATAGGGGCGGCAGGTAGCCTAGTGGTTAGAGCGGGGGGCCAGTAACTGAAAGGTTGGTGGATCAAATCCCCGAGCTGACAAGGTAGAAATCTGTCGTTCTGCCCCTGAACAAGGCAGTTAACCCACTGTTCCTAGGCCATCATTGTAAATAAGAGTTTGTTCTTAACTGACTTGCCTAGTTGAATAAATATATCTTTATCTACTCATCTGTCTGTCTCCCTCAATTCACTACTGTCAAAAAAGAGTAAAACACAGAACATAGTTATTATTATTTTTTAAAAGAGAGGAAAACACAGAACAGAATTCCTTTAAAAAAAGAGAACAAAGAGTCACTGAGTAGAACATCCCTCTAACAGTCTTAATTCTACCTAGAACCATATAGGGTTTGTGATCTTGTCCCTGTAGAAGAACCCGATATAACATTCATTATTTTTCTATAGCTCCATGTGTTGCTGGGACAAGGACCTGCGACAGACTAGTGTCCTGTCCAAGGGGTGTACTTGTACATCAAGCTGCCTTACACTACAGAAACAGAAGACAAGTGCTCCTGTGTTGTTGCAGGGAGAACACTGGCTGGGGAATGAGTTTGTGTTCCTGCTGACCAGCCAAAGGCCCTACAACCTGAGGGTGGAAGTGACCGACTGGGACGGACAGCAGGCCTTCTCCCACTATGACCGTTTCTACATCGGCAGCGAGAAGCAGAATTACAGGTGGGATACCAGCAATGTGTTCTGGGCCGTATTCTTAAAGAGTCTCACAGTAGGAGTGCTGATATCAGCTACAGATGTAGGATCTTAATTTGATCACTCTTTTGTTGCTGAGAATTGTCCTGCATAGAAGGAAATGCTAACTTGTGGTATATTTGAGTTTTAAAAAAGCTTCTAAAGTTTGTAATTTCCACTTTGAAAACTCAGACTTGATTTGTCCTAAAGAAAAATGTTTCATCCCCGACATAAATGTCCATTAATTATAATCCACGTAATTCACATTTCCTGTTGCTGCAGGATTATTTTCCTGCTCTAGAAAACTGGCTCAAATTAAGATCCTACATCTGTATGTACCCTAAGTGGAGGAAATTAAGTTTTGTCACATCTCAGCGCATACATATTGTATCATACCTACAGTACAGTTTTTAGGATCATAGGACATTCCCCACTAAATACGCCCACATTCCTACTTAAATAGTCACTCAACTACTCAACTGTAGTTGTCTTTACTTGCTTCAGGACCTGCAGTATATTTTTAATGAAGTGGGAATGAGATATTGGACTTGGTTCTATCACTGACAATGATGTGCTTGGTGTTGTATTTCCATCACAGTAACGATGGTGAGGCACTGGTGACTCTGATCATGATTTGTAATCAATTAATGTATGCATTTTTCAGTTTGTTGACTTTATTGCCCATAACCTTCTGATTGAGGCTTCTAGAACTTCAGCAGATCATAATTCTTACTTTTTCATTTATTGTCTCTTCAAAAAAATACTGGATAAACTTTTTGAGTTCTGGAATGGAATAATTTTGGTCTCTAGATTCGTATGTCATTGCCATTCTGTAATACTTGTCATGGAGATGGTCCAAAACAAACTATTGTCACACAGCTTCTTAGGGAAAGAGAGGCTCTGCCTCATTTCACAATGCCATTACTAACTAAATAAAATGTAAGATCGTAAAAGGGAATTATTATATTTCCTAGAATGATAACCAGCAAGCTTTGTCTCAATCTGATTTAGTTCACCCACACACGGACGTGTGATCACACAAACGAACACACTTGTACCATTTTTTTTGACCTGGCTCACATTTTTACTAACCAGTTAAAGACAAGGAAGGATGGAAGGATGTACAGAGCTATTAGAGTAACTCTTGAGTAGTATTGAGAGGGAGAGTAAACAGAGTCCATCAGTGGAAATTGAAAAGTCATTTACAGTACATAGCAGTCAGTAAATACTGTGTAATCCGTTATTGGGAATGAATGTAAATAATGACCATTATTTTAAACATGGTTTATAGAGGACGATCACAGCCTTTAAAAGGAAAGCTATTCTATGGAGTGTGGCGTTTAATGGGCCTACAGCTCAAATCCAATAACATGTTACTGGTTGTGTACACAAGGCTTGTGTTCCTAGCTCCAACAGTTCAGTAATACCTAACTAAATGCTGGTGTTCCTAGCTCCAACAGTTCAGTAATACCTAAGTAAATGCTGGTGTTCCTAGCTCCAACAGTGCAGTAATACCTAACTAAATGCTGGTGTTCCTAGCTCCAACAGTACAGTAATACCTAACTAAATGCTGGTGTTCCTAGCTCCAACAGTTCAGTAATACCTAACTAAATGCTGGTGTTCCTAGCTCCAACAGTGCAGTAATACCTAACTAAATGCTGGTGTTCCTAGCTCCAACAGTTCAGTAATACCTAACTAAATGCTGGTGTTCCTAGCTCCAACAGTTCAGTAATACCTAACTAAATGCTGGTGTTCCTAGCTCCAACAGTTCAGTAATACCTAACTAAATGCTGGTGTTCCTAGCTCCAACAGTTCAGTAATACCTAACTAAATGCTGGTGTTCCTAGCTCCAACAGTGCAGTAATACCTAACTAAATGCTGGTGTTCCTAGCTCCAACAGTGCAGTAATACCTAACTAAATGCTGGTGTTCCTAGCTCCAACAGTTCAGTAATACCTAACTAAATGCTGGTGTTCCTAGCTCCAACAGTACAGTAATACCTAACTAAATGCTGGTGTTCCTAGCTCCAACAGTGCAGTAATACCTAAGTAAATGCTGGTGTTCCTAGCTCCAACAGTTCAGTAATACCTAACTAAATGCTGGTGTTCCTAGCTCCAACAGTTCAGTAATACCTAACTAAATGCTGGTGTTCCTAGCTCCAACAGTGCAGTAATACCTAACTAAATGCTGGTGTTCCTAGCTCCAACAGTACAGTAATACCTAACTAAATGCTGGTGTTCCTAGCTCCAACAGTGCAGTAATACCTAACTAAATGCTGGTGTTCCTAGCTCCAACAGTTCAGTAATACCTAACTAAATGCTGGTGTTCCTAGCTCCAGCAGTTCAGTAATACCTAACTAAATGCTGGTGTTCCTAGCTCCAACAGTTCAGTAATACCTAACTAAATGCTGGTGTTCCTAGCTCCAACAGTGCAGTAATACCTAACTAAATGCTGGTGTTCCTAGCTCCAACAGTGCAGTAATACCTAACTAAATGCTGGTGTTCCTAGCTCCAACAGTGCAGTAATACCTAACTAAATGCTGGTGTTCCTAGCTCCAACTGTGCAGTAGTATCCAACAATACATAACAATACACACACATCTGATAGCAAGATGGCGCCAATAGACATGGTCGCCCTGTTCATGGCTCCTAAGCAACTTTGCAGCTCTTCAGACACACTGGGTTTCAGAGAGCCAGGCTGCCTTCCATAACTACAGTACTTAATGTGACACAGAGTCACTGTACCCGAACCAAACACCTGGTCACCATAGCAGCCAAGCCACATTAATGATCAGCCTGACACTTTGATGGGTCAGATATATGACCACACAGAGGGACCACAGGTCAAGTTCAATTGTGATATGTATTAATTTATTTCATTATCTGTGTCATTCATATTCGTGTAACAGATGAATTAATTGAACAATGTTTGTTAAATACGTTAAGATCATAGAAATGTTGTTTCTTGCTGTGAGGCCTGATGTGTTGAACTAATCAACCCTCTCAGAGTCTGTTGTACCGTATCTATAATGGTTTAACATAGACACAGTATTCAACATAGACACAGTATTCAACATAGACACAGTATTCAACATAGACACAGTATTCAACATAGACACAGTATTCAACATAGACACAGTATTCAACATAGACACAGTATACAACATAGACACAGTATTCAACATAGACACAGTATTCAACATAGACACAGTATTCAACATAGACACAGTATTCAACATAGACACATTATACAAGACCACTGACTAAGAATAGGGCCTCTCTCTTCTGTGAATTATCCATCACCTGGTTCTGGCAAGACCTGAAAGTTGTCTGACTCATAAACCACAGTTGGAGCTGCTTGACACGCAGTACAGTAGATGGGGACAAACAATGCAGGAGGAGGGAGTGCAAAGAGTTCGCAGGGAAGTACACAAACGGCTTGAGACAAACGAGGAAACCGACAATGTCCTCATAAACCAGGATGTTCTTTATAAAAGCAACTGGTGTGATTGGGTTTTAATATAGTGTACGAGAATTTCAGAGACACTTATCTGGAAGGGTACATATTCTTTGTAGTAGATTAGAAGAACAGTGTGGTGGTGAATTTATGTCCTCAAACGTTCACACAGTGAGAACAAGGGGAGGCACATTTTTGCCTTAAGTAACAATCTGTCTCATGTAGCCATACGAAACTAAACATATACTATTAAATGGAGTGTCTCGGATTTATGTACATAATAATATGAAATGCTCTGAGACCAGGTTGCAAGGGGAGGTACATATTATTTAGATTAGAAGAACAGCGTGGTGGTGAATTTCTGTCCTCCACCGTGCACACAGTGAGAAGAACAAAAGCGTTCTCCAGCAGCTAAAGGGCACTAGCATTGTGTTTCTGCTTTATTTCCCTCTGTGTTTCCCTGGCGACTGTGTCAGGCTGTTCCTGAAGAGTCACAGTGGAACGGCAGGCAGACAGAGCAGCCTGGTCATCAACGGAGCAGACTTCAGTACCAAGGATATGGACAACGACAACTGCATCTGCAAATGTGCTCTCATGCTCACCGGGGGTATGTCTGAGGTTAAAGTCCACATTAACCCCTAAACATGCACTCTGTATGTACTCCTGTAGAACTGAAACGACTGGATAAGTAGAAGCTATAAGACAACAACAACCACCCACCCACACTATGCTGGGTGAAGCTTTTGTCATTTTGGTAAAACATTTTCAACCCATTGACCTCCCGGTCCCCCTCACCCACTTTATCTCCGGTCTAGAAGAACAACAGAGCAGGCCAGAGCCAGTTAGTATGTATTCAGCACTGCTACTGACATATCACAGCAGAGAATGGTATCTCAGCTGGTGAAGCCAGGTGGCAGCCCTCAGCATTTTACAGAATGATTGACACATGCCATGGCTGGTTTAGAAGTCCAGGGAACTGGCCAGCAGAATAAATCAAAATGACAGTGAAATTCCTATTAAGAATGTGAAGCTACAATCTCATCAGGATTTAGATCCAGAATGTACATCTGAAAATACATGACAAACATACATGTCTTTATCCTCTTATCAATGTCTAGACCAGCATTTCCCAAACACCCCCCCCCCCAAGTAGCTGGTCCAAACATGTTGGGCTCACAGAGATTCTTGTAGACTATTTATGTTTTGTTAGTTGCCCTCATACTCCGCTCTCACCTGTAATGAAAGGTCAGAGGTCAGAATGGGGCAAAGCTATCCAAAGAGAGGAGTACTGGAGTCTGCTCTAGTGTTGACTACTTGGCGTTGCAACAAAGCTATCCAGAGATAATCAGAGGTTACAGGGAGGTCACACAGTTATGACTTTGATAGTTCTCTGATAGTGTAACATCATCAAGCCTAAAATCTATTTTCTCTGTTTCTCTCTACGTTTCTCTCTATGCCTTCAGGTTGGTGGTTCGATGCCTGTGGACCATCGAACCTGAACGGGATGTACTACAGTCATGGTCAGAACATGGGTAAACTGAATGGGATTAGGTGGCACTACTTCAAAGGGTCTAGTTACTCTCTCCGTGCTACTACCATGATGATACGACCAGCAGACTTCTGAGAGGACCTTTTGGTGACTGTCGTTGGGTACGTTGTCCATAGACACATTGGCATCATTAGTCATGTTTCCATCCAACTGTTTTTATGCGATAAAGTAAAGTACTGTCCAACAGGTGTGACGGAAACACAAAATAGAAGGTGGGATAATTGTTTGTACTTTGACTTAAAAAATAGCAACCTAATTTAGTTTTCTATGAGGAACTTGGATTCTGACTTTCTGCTGCTTACATGTCCTCTCGAAAGACATTGATTGTTTGAGACAGTATGCTTGAGCACCAGCTCTGCAATGAATCAAACTGTAGAAGTGGGTTACATGAAGAGGATATGAATGTAAGATTTGGTGCTTTTGAAAGACTTTAATTTGTCTGGCTTTCATTTCTCTTTTCATTTGACTCCCTTTCATTTGTCTCTTTCATGTATCTGTTGTGTATTGTTCTTCTATGGGTAAGGTATTCCTGTTAACATGTTGTGAATCAGTGTACTGCTCTCTTAGTCTGCACTGTGGGCAGAGAAGCCTGATGGCCTAGACTGGATACACTTCAGAACACTGTTATGGATATTATTTGCCTATATAGTGGATTGCTGTGTGTGTGTGTGTGTGTGTGTGTGTGTGTGTGTGTGTGTGTGTGTGTGTGTGTGTGTGTGTGTGTGTGGAATGTACTGTGTTTTATATCCTTATGTTTAAGGAATGGTGTCTATGTGTGTCTCACCACACTTGAATATTTAATGGAATAGAGATAAATAATTGATGTCTTCACTTTCATGTAAGTTTTCAGTATTAAAAGCATTGTTTCTCTTCCTTTGTTGAACTTTGTAACAATGACAAAAGTACTTTTTTTGTGCCATGAATTAAAAATATTCCCCCTAAAAGCAGTGCCAAGCATTTTTCTGCTCCATAAAGTAGTCCAACAAGCTAGACACTGCAGTGACTTCATGAACTTAGGTGACGTGAACTTCTGGCTCTGGGGTGGACTTTTCTATTGTTATGACGTTAAGGTCAGTGACAGACGGACAGGCGGACAGACAGACGGACAGACAGACAGACAGACAGACAGACAGACAGACAGACTCCAATCTATTCACACACACACATACATACATACATACATACATACATACATACATACATACATACATACCCATTCTAATCTATTCTGCAGGCAGGGAGGATGTGGGTGGGACCATTTAGTATCGGTATCGGAACCATTTAGTCAGTATCGGTTTCTCTTGTCAGATGGGAGATTTTTGTCTCCACACACAGGTGTGTTTTAGAGCTATGAAATATTTATTTATACATTTTATTTTTTATTTCACCTTTATTTAACCAGGTACAAGTTCTCATTTACAACCTCAACCGGGCCAAGATAAAGCAAAGCAGTGCGACACAAACAACAACACAGAGTTACACATGGAATAAACAAGCGTACAGTCAATAACACAATAGAAAAAAAAGAAAGTCTATATACAGTGTGTGCAAATGGCGTGAGGAGGTAAGGCAATGAATAGGCCATAGTAGCAAGTAATTACAATTTAGCAAATAACACTGGAGTGATAGATGTGCAGATTATGTGCAAGTAGAAATACTGGTGTGCAATACTAGTGTGCTTTTACAGATGGGCTATGTACGGCTGCAGCGATCGGTTAGCTGCTCGGATAGCTGATGTTTAAAGTTAGTGAGGGAAATACAAGTCTCCAGCTTCAGTTATTTTTGCAATACATTCCAGTCATTGGCAGCAGAGAACTGGAAGGAAAGGCAGCCAAAGTAGGTGTTGGCTTTGGGGATGACCAGTGAGATATACCTGCTGGAGCGTGTGCTACGGGTGGGTGTTGTTATCGTGACCAGTGAGCTGAGATAAGGCGGAGCTTAACCTAGCAAAGACTTATATATGACCTGGAGCCACTGGGTCTGGCGACGAATATGTGGTGAGGGCCAGCCGATTAGAGGCTACAGGTCGCAGTGGTGGGTGGTATATGGGGCTTTGGTGACAAAACGGATGGCACTGTGATAAACTGCATCCAGTTTGCTGCGTAGAGTGTTGGAGGCTATTTTGAAAATGACATCGCCGAAGTCAAGGATCGGTAGGATAGTCAGTTTTACTAGGCGGCGTGAGTGAATTAAGCTTTGTTGCAGTCTAGCCAGACACCTAGGTGTCAGAACCGTACAGAGTAGTCAGAACCATCCAGAGTAGTAATGCTAGTTGGGCGGGTGCGGGCAGTGAACGGTTGAAAAGCATGCATTTAGTTTTACTAGCGTTTCAGAGCAGTTGGAGGCCACGGAAGGAGTGTTGTATGGCATTGAAGCTCGTTTGGAGGTTTGTTAACACAGTGTCCAAAGAAGGGCCAGCTATATACAGAATGGTGGCTTCTGCATACAGGTGGATCAGGGAGTCACCCGCAGCAAGAGCGACATCGTTGATTTATACAGAGAAAAGAGTCGGCCCGAGAATTGAACCCTGTGGTACTCCCATAGTGACTGCCAGAGGTCCTGACAACAGGCCCTACAATTTGACACACTAAACTCTGTCAGAGAAGTAATTAGTGAACCAGGCAAGGCAGTCATTTGAGAAACCAAGGCTGTTGAGTTTGCCGATAAGAATACGATGATTGACAGAGTCGAAAGTACAATCTTTTATTGATGGCGGTTATGATATTGTTTAGTACCTTGAGCGTGGCTGAGGTGCAGCCGTGACCAGCTCAGAAACCAGATTGCACAGCGGAGAAGGTACGGTGGGATTCGAAATGGTCAGTGTTCTGTTTATTAACTTGGCTTTCGAAGAGAGACAGGGCAGGATGGAGACCGCCGCTGGAGCCTCTCACAGGTTTTCACACAGATCTCAAGATGTGGCTAAGTACACAACTAACTAAATAGAACATGTGCAATTGTAACGCATGATACTGGTCTGGGAGTAATGCATTAGAATATGTCAAAATAGTGACATTTGACCATTGTAGTTGTACTTTTTTATTTAACCTTTATTTAACTAGGAAAGTCAGTTAAGAACAACATTTTATTTAAAATCATGGCCTACACCGGCCAAACCCGGACAACGCTGAGCCCCTTGTGCGCCGCTCTATGGGACTCTCAATCACGGCCGAATGGGATACAGCTTGGAATCGAACCAGGGACTGTAGTGATGCCTCTTACACCGAGATGCAGTGCCTTAGACCGCTGTGCCCTCTGGGAGCCCAGCATGGGAATATATCACTTATAATGATGACAGTAAGAAATTATAACATGTTGATACTCATCGTCTCTTGGTACTTGGCCGTATAATATCCCCCTAGTGTCGATTGGTGCACCGGTGTATCCATCTAGGTAACATAATAATAAAAAACATCAAAATCCATCAGTTCAAGCTAGATACATTTTTTGCATTGAATGCTTCTCAATCCATCGTTTCTGCCAATGTAGCACTTCCGCACCTGAATGCTTCTCAATCCATCGCTTCTGCCAATGTAGCACTTCCGCACCTGAATGCTTCTCAATCCATTGTTTCTGCCAATGTAGCACTTCCGCACCTGAATGCTTCTCAATCCATCGTTTCTGCCAATGTAGCACTTCCGCACCTGAATGCTTCTCAATCCATCGCTTCTGCCAATGTAGCATATCCGCACCTGCGGTGAGAAGTGGCAGAGCTGGAGCTGTGTTTGTCAGACCATGAGACATGCCAAACATCCGTCTTCTCACAAAGGTACTATCACCACTCTATTGAGAGATGAGACTTGTTTTCCTCTACGACCCACACAAGTGGCAGGAGACTCATCTGAAGTCGCTACCATTAATATGCCAACTTCTGTTTGGTAGAGTCCCAACTGTTTGGGCTACAAACTATTGGGACCCCACTGTGGAAAGGGGAGAACACGATGGTGCTCTCCGTTTTGCGCTGTAACACCATAAGTGTCACGGGACTCATCTAAAGGTAACCGGTACCGGTTTAAAAACAAACAAATAGAAGTACAGTATGAAGGTTGTTTTGTGTCCACACAGAAAAGAGGTTCAATCTGTGCATATATTTATTTTCTGAGATTTTTAATATCTCGTAGTTTTAGGACAGACACTTCAAAACCTTGATTCGTATCATTTATTTTTGGACTGTCCTTTTTGCCATTTATGAATGTATTATTCGATGCATTTCTATGGGCTTTAGCAGCGAAAATCAATATTTTATCATTTATTTGGGGATACCTAAAGGGGTCCTAAAAGTCTAAAACAAATAGCTAAATGATCCATAGTATCACCACCTTAAAACCCCCACCCATTGTCTTAGACTCTAAAGAAATAAACATTTTGGCCCTATTGCTTCTAAATTTAAATTCAATACTCGGCCATCTATTTGGCAGTGCTTAGTACTGATTATAGGAAACAAGAGTTGGTTCATGTTTTTAAAGCTGTTTTATAACATTTCACGTTCAAGAATGGTTTGTAGTTTGTAAAGTCACATTTCACAATTCAAATTCCCCCCAGGAAACAGTGGTTGACCTGACAGGCAAAACGCCTGTCACGACTCCGACCGAAGGTGGCTCCCCTTCCCGTTCGGGTGGCGCTCGGCGGTCGTCGTCGCCGGCCTACTAGCTTCCACTGATTATTTTCTCCCCCTCCTTATGTGTTTATTGAGTACACCTGTTTTGAGTTGGTTATAATTAGTGAGGCTTTATTAGTCAGCCGGCCCGCCTGGTTCTTTGTGTGGGATTGATTATTGTAACCCTGGTGTTTGCATTAGATGTACATGTTCGTGTATTTAGTGCTAGACTGTTTTCGTTTCCTTGTGTCTGGGGCATTTGCTCTGAGCCCCCTTAAGTGGGGTGACCGTAGTTCACCGTGTGTGCATTAAAAAAGCACTTTATTGAACTCTGCTTTCCTGCGCCTGATTTCACCCTCACGACACCCAGGACCTTACAGAATCCCGCACCAAGAACGAATGGAGTCAGCAGGAGCAGCGGCCAACCCTCTCCCATCGATGGAGGAACGGGTCCTACACCATACCACCGTTCTCCATTGGATCGGAACGACTAGGAATCGGGTGATGGAGAGAATGGACCGATGGGAGAGAAGTGGTCTCCTCTCTCCACCTTCGGCTCCCCCAGCTCAGGACTCCCCATCCCCCGGCTCCAGCGCTCTCCGTCTTACGCTCCCGAGGGTTTATGATGGAGCGGCGGCAGGGTGCCAGGGGTTCTTACTCCAGCTGGAACTGTACCTGGCCACCGTCAGACCCACTCCCTCGGGAGCGGAGAGGGTGAGTGTACTCATCTCCTGCCTCACGGGTCGTGCTCTGGAGTGGGCGAACGCAGTCTGGAATGGCCCAGACTCAGCGAAGGAGCACTACCCAGAGTTTTCCCGCCATTTCCGCGCTGTGTTTGACCACCCTCCAGCGGGCCGAGCGGCGGGAGAACGACTATTCCATCTGAGGCAGGAGAAGGGGAGCGCCCAGGATTACGCGTTGGAGTTCCGGACCTTGGCAGCAAGATGTGGGTGGAACGACAGGGCCCTTATCGACCACTACAGGTGTAGTATCCGGGAGGACGTCTGCAGGGAGCTAGCGTATCGGGACACCGCTCTTTCCCTGGATGAGCTGATTGACATGTCCATCCGACTGGACAATGTGCTGGATGCGGGCGGGCGCTCGGAGAGGGTCCTGTGTGTTCCACCACCCAGCACCTCCGCTCCCGTTCCGATGGAGTTGGGAGGGGCTGTGCCGAGGGGTACCGGAGGAGGAGGCTCCCCCTGCACCAGCTGTGGTCGGAGAGGACACACGGCCGATCGGTGCTGGGGGGTCCGTCTGGGAGTCGAGATGGCAGGCGGAACACTTCTCGATCACCCCCAGGTGAGTCAGCACCAAACTCACCCAGAACCCCCTGTTGGTCACATGTTTGTCTTGATTTTTTTAATTACATTTTTTTCCCTCTTCCCAGCATAGGGCGCTAGTCGATTCAGGCGCAGCTGGGAACTTTATGGATCCCGGACTCGCTCTTAAATTAGGTGTTCCGCTTGTGCCGATAGATTCTCCCTTTCCCGTGCACTCCCTAGATAGCCGGCCATTAGGGTCAGGGGTGGTCAGGGAGACCAGCGTTTCAGTCTCTATATTATTGATCTTTACGATCCTTACTAGATCTTTACTATAGACTACTGAGGTATTCTATATGTGAAACTCTGTCTGCAATTGCTAACGGGTTTTATACCAAGGTTCCTGTGTCTGTGTCATCTATCTGGAAGACTGATTGTTAAACTTACATCACCCCAGGCAAAGGACCACCCAACACTAGTTTTAAGTTCCTCGGCCTCCACATCACCTAGGACGTGTCATGGACCAACACCACCACCCCTGTTGTCAAGAGGGCACAACAGAATGCCGCCCCGGGTCCTCTCCAAATACTAGCCCTGCACCATCAAGAATGTCCTGACCGTTTGCATCCCGGCCTGGTACGGGAATTGATCTGTCTACGACTGCAAGGCCCTCCAGCGGGTGGTGAAGACGGCCCAGTACATCATGGGACCGTGCTCTCACTCATCCAGTACATCTACACAAACAGAGGAAGTCATGCAGCATCATCCAGGACCCCACACACCCCAGCCACACCGCTGTTCTCTCCCTCCCTTAACATCTGGCATGAGGTCTGATACCAACAGGCTCAGAGACAGTTCCTATCTACAAGCCATCAGACTGCTGAACAATTGAACTGGACTGACCACCTGCTCTGATTCTCCTCCACTTAGCACACATGCACTCACTCATGCACACACCCACACAAACATACACAGATATACATTCATGATGCACACACATCACAACTGCTGCTACCAGACTCTTGTCATAGTGCTCAGTTTATACACTGTCCCCCCATCCCCACCTTCTCCAATAAAAATGTAAATATTAGTCTAGAATATTGTGCCTTCTTGAATTACACTTATGCAGCTATAAAATGTTTTCTGTTCTATCGAGCCATGTAATTTGTTTGTATTCTTAACATTTATTATGTCTTATTGTTATTGCATTGTGGATAAGGAACCTACAAATAAGCATGTCTTTGGATACTTAAGTAGTTGTTTGGGGTATCTGTACTTTACTATTTATATTTTTGACTACTTTTACTTTTACTTCACTATATTCCTAAAGAAAATAATATACTTTTTACTCCATACATTTTCCATGACACCCCAAAGTACTTTTGAATGCTTAGCAGGACAGGAACAGACCAATTCACACTAAACACACATGCTTCGTTTATAAATTATGAGTGTTGGAGTTTGCCCCTGGCTCTCCATAAATTTATAAAAAATGAAAATTGTGCCGTCTGGTTTGCTTAATATAGTGAATTTTTTATGTATACTTTTACATTTGATACTTAAGTATATTATAGCAATTACATTTGTTACTGGTACTTCAGTATATTTATAACCAAATACTTTTTTTAGACCTTTACTCAAGTAGTATTTTACTGGGTGATTTTCACTTTTACTTGAGTCATTTTCTATTAAGGTATCTTTACTTTTACTCAAGAGTACTTTTTCCACCACTGGGCGTGTCCAATAAGGACCAGAGTCCTGACCTAATGCATCTTTGCTAAATCAGGCAGTTGATGTAGTTTTCAATCATTGATTAGTTACTACTCTCTCCAGTTAGAAACTCGATATTCATCACCATGTCCTCAGTGTGACAGTAATAAATGTGTTCTGTGGTGGTGTCTAAACTGTACCAGCAGATGGCAGCATATAGACAGACAAAGATCATGGGGAGAGGCAAAGGAAAATGTGAAAACAGCTTGAGGCTTAACTACAACTTGTGTATAGTCACAACAACCAACGTAACAATACTCGAAATAGGCAATACAATTACATGAAAACAAAAGTAAATCTTATACATGTGTTAATACTGCTAAGAAATGTAAGTATGGACACTTTATTTTACAGAACAATGTTTGTCAGCTCTGGGGTTTGAACTTGCAACCTTCCGGTTTTTAGTCCAACGCTCTAACCACTAGGCTACCCTGAGGAGGGTTCCCAGATAGGAGCCTTGTATTAACACACAATGCCTCTCCCCACTGCACTCTCAACCTGTCCCTGGCCGTGCAATCACCTTCAGTTTGTTAAGTTCAACCTGTAACAAACTGAAGGGGAGGGCCAGGGACAGGTTGAGAGAGCAGTGGGGAGAGGCATTGTGTGTTAATACAAGGCTCCTATCTGGGAACCCTCCTCATCACGAATAAATAAATGCAAAACAGGACTTAATCAATTAATTCATAATTGACTTGAGTTTGACTGCTCTACATATTGTGACCTTGTTATTTAGAATATTCATAATCATCTTTTTTTGTTTTAAGTCCGCTATACATCCAAATGGTATGGAGGCCAAAAGATCACTGTCACACTCCATGGTAACCTTCATGAAACGCACATCCGCTTTGTTGTTTGCATTGTTCTTTATGATTATATAATGGGTGGGTCTAATTCTGAATGCTGATTGGTTTAAACCGCATTCCAGCCTTAAAACCGCATTCCAGCCGGTGTGTATTTCACAAGTTACCACCGGCTAAATCTATAACGTTAAAATGCCTCTTTGCTTTGTTCCATTTGGCTGCGAAATTCACTGTTTCATCAGCCCAGCCAAGCAATTTATAAACCTTATCACCACTATAAAAAGCATCTAGACATTACCTCAAGTTTCTTTTAGACTAACATTTTGTTTTCAACAGCAGAGATTTGTATAAACCTTGGGGTCTGTCTCTCCGACTTTGGCAACATTGTTTCAATATTTAAATTCGATCTCCAGTCTCATAGTAATGAACGTGTCGGGAGGAGACAAACAGGCAGGCCGCGTTTCTCAGCCAGTCGAAATCATGAATCAGCTGGCCTAATTTTTATGGATATAAACAAAGAAAATATCAATTGAAAGCAGGTCAAACAAAACGTATGTAGTTTTTACAGCTTCAGTTTGAAGTGATTGTGTTAGCTGTGTTGTTGGCTAGCTCCTCTGAACAACAATGTCCTGACGAGAGAGCACATTTCCTATGCCAGGTGAAATCGCGGCTTATTAGCTCATTGTTACGGATGTATCCAAATGTCACTAGAAAACTGCGTAAACAAATGCAAATACAGCTACTTTGTTGTTTTCTGGCTGCACTGTTTGATGTGACTGAAAGTTAACTGTAGTTGGCTAGCTAGCAAGCAAGGGATGTGAATGTTGTCAGCGAGTATGGCAATAGAACATTTAGATCAAAAGACTGGGTCGTGTCCATAGATACGGAACAAAAAGACTGAACGAACGAACGACGCCGGCGCCGGCTGGGTAGCAACCCTAGATTTGTGTCGGGACTATATCTTGTGGTGGATGAAATAGTATAAATAAATTAATCAAAATTACATTTTTAATTCAAATATGTCAATCATGATTTGAATATGTTGGTAACCCTTTGTATAAAAGTGATAATGCCAGAGAAGCTGGTGTTTGGAGGATACATTGCCCCCAGGAGGTAAGGGTAGGTAACAACACATCCGACGCGCTGATCCTCAACATGGGGGCCCCGCAGGGGTGTGTGCTCAGTCCCCTCCTGTACTCGAAGCATTGCGAAGAGCTGCTGGCAAACGCACGAAAGTGCTGTTTGAATGAATGCTTATGAGCCTGCTGCTGCCTACCACCGCTCAGTCAGACTGCTCTGTCAAATATCAAATCATAGACTTAATTATAGCATAATAACACACAGAAATACATAGGTCATTAATATGGTCATTAATATGGTCAAATCCGGAAACTATAATTTCAAAAATAAAACGTTTATTCTTTCAGTGAAATACTATATATTCTGTATTTTATCTTAACAGTTGGCATCCATAAGTCTAAATATTACTATTACATTGCACAACCTTCAATGTTATGTCATAAATACATACAATTCTGGCAAATTAGTTTGCAACTAGCCAGGCGGCCCAAACTGTTGCATATGCCCTGACTCTGCGTGCAATGAACGCAAGAGAAGTGACACAATTTCCCTAGTTTAATATTGCCTGCTAACATGAATTTCTTTTAACTAAATATGCAGGTTTAAAAATATATACTTCTGTGTACTGATTTTAAGAAAGGCATTGATGTTTATCGTTAGGTACATTCGTGCAACTATTATGCTTTTTTTGGAAAAATGCGCATTTGTTAAATCATCCCCCGTTTGGCGAAGTTGGCTGTCTTTGTTAGGAAGAAATAGTCTTCAAAGTTCGCAACGAGCCAGGCGGCCCAAACTGCTGCACATACCCTGACTGTGTTGCACAGAACGCAAGAGAAGTGACACAATTTCCCTAGTTAAAAGAAATTGATGTTAGCAGGCAATATTAACTAAATATGCAGGTTTAAAAATATATACTTGTGTATTGATTTTAAGAAAGGTGTTGATGTTTATGGTTAGGTACACATTGGTGCAATGACAGTGCTTTTTCCGCGAATGGGCTTGTTAACTTTTTATGGCTGCATGGGCAGTATTGAGTAGCTTGGATGAAAAGGTGCCCATTGTAAACGGCCAGCTCCTCAAAATCAAAACAGGAAGTGGCTTCTATTTTGAAAACTCCATGTTCCATAGCCTCCCTTTGCTGGATTTAAAGGGATATGAACCAGTGTAACGGTTCTCTTGGAGTGAAGTAGAGGCGGACCAAAACGCAGCATGATTATATTGATTCGTGTTTAATAAAAACAGATAAACATGAACACTACAAAACAACAAACGTGGAAAACCAAAAACAGCCCTGTCTGGTGCAAAACACAGAGACAGGAACAATCACCCACAAACACACAGTGAAACCCAGGCTACCTAAATATGGTTCCCAATCAGAGACAATGACTAACACCTGCCTCTGATTGAGAACAATATCAGGCCAGACATAGAAATAGACAAACAAGACATCCAACATAGAATGCCCACTCAGATCACACCCTGACCAACCAAAACATAGAAACATACAAAGCAAACTATGGTCAGGGTGTGACAACCAGATTCATTTTCCTATCGCTTCCTCAAGGTGTCAACAGTCTTCAGACATAGTTTCAGGCTTTTATTTTGAAAAATGAGCCAGAACGATAACATCGGGTCAAGTGGTCACATGAGTTTTGCTTGCGCAAAAGAGTTTGGATAGGTATTGCTTTTCCCTCTCCTACTGTGAAAGACATTTGCGGTTGATATATTATCGATTATATATTTTAAAAACAACCTGAGGAATGATTATAGAAAACGTTTGACATGTTTCTGTGGACATTATGGAAACTATTTGGAATTTTCGTTGTCGTGACCACTCTTTCCTGTGGATTTCTGAACATAACACGCCAAACAAATTTTGGATATAAAAATTATCTTTATGGAACAAAAGGAACATTTGTTGTGTAACTGGGAGTCTCGTGAGTGAAAACATCCGAAGATCATCAAAGGTAAACGATTAATTTGATTGTTTTTCTGATTTTCGTGACCAAGCTACCTGATGCTAAGTGTACTTAATGTTTCGTCGTGCGATCGATAAACTTACACAAACGCTTGGATTGCTTTCGCAGTAAAGCATAATTTCAAAATCTGACACGACAGGTGGATTAACAAAAGGCTAAACTGTGTTTTCCTATATTGCACTTGTTATTTCATGAATAGAAATATTTTTAGTAATATTTATTGAATGTAGCGCTATGCTATTCAGCGGTTGTTGATGACACTTATCCTGTTAGTGGGACTGCAGCCATAACAAATTAAATCACCCGTTTGGCGAAGTAGGCTATGAATAAATTATAAATTATCAGGCACCGCATCGATTATATGATTATATGCAGCGCAAGCTAGATAAACTAGTAATATCATCAACCATGTATAATTAACTAGTGATTACGTTAAGAGTGATTGTTTTTTATAAAATATGTTTAATGCTAGCTAGCACCTTACCTTGGCTCCTTGCTGAACTTGCATAACAGGTAGTCAGCCTACCACACAGTCTCCTCGTGGAGTGCAATTTAATTGGCCATGATCGGTGTCCAAAAATGCAGATTACCGATTGTTATGAAAACTTGAAATCGGGACAAATTAATCGGCCATTCCAAATAATCGGTCGACCTCTAATCTCCACACACAGGTGTGTTTTAGAATTACGAAACATTCACATTAAATGTTAGAGATAACAGGAAATTGCTGCCATCTGTCAGTTAACCATCATTCAACCAGTTTTGCAACCAAGTCAATAACAGTATATTACTGTTTCTGTCTGCCTCTCCTACACCTGTCTTTAGAATAAAACATGCATGACATCTAAGGTTGCAAAGGGTCGGAAACTTTCCGGTAAATGTCCGTACATTTTCTGAAAATGTTCCATGGAAAGTTAAGCCTGGGAATTTGGGAAATTTTGCTTAAATTCATCAAAAAGGTGAGCTTACAACAGTGAATGTTTTTTTATGGGACACACATAAGGCAGTTCAAGGTCTTGTGGTTAAACTAATTAAATGGAATTGCAACCCTCTGAATGTGCAGTGCATTTTTCCATCACATGTACAGCTGATTCTCAAGATCTTGCACACTAATGAGATGCTATTGAGCCCACACTACTACACTGTCTGAGTGAATATAACACAATAGATCTGGTTTAGATAATACAATGAAAAAAACATACGTTTTTTCATTTTTATTGTTGTATCATCTTTAGAATGAAAAAGACCAAACAAACATTCAGATAGGATGATGGCGACAATTTCAGTGAAAAACACAAGAGGGCAACAGTACTGAGTGTGCTACGTGATATTTATCATGAAGTCACCCAGGTGTCCCACACAAGTAGCCCAAATGTACCCAAGTGGCCAAATTGGTGAAATTATACATTTTGAATGGAGTAACTATATACAAAATACCAAAATGGTATTCTAACACACCCCCCCAAAACATGGAGAAAAAACATGAAGAAAAAAATATATACATTTACAAAATAACACTTTCAATATTTGGAAGACCCTCAGTCCTCTACACAATATTGTGCTGCTGATGCCAGGTGCCATATCAGTCTCTTTCTGCTGTCAAGCAGAGGGTCACCAAGCATGTGGTGCAGGTGATGGGGGACATCATTTTGCAAAGAACACAGCGACGCCTCCATGCTGTGCCCTTTTGGCCCTGAGGCACATCCATGCCTGCAGAAATACATTTGGGCAGATGAACACCACTTGTGGCAGGAGCTGGATGAACCAGCTTCAGTGGGGGATGGACACCTTGGCACTGGGGGCTCCCATTCGGTGTCAGTGTCACTGTGAAAGAAAATGTTCAGTTAGAATAGTTTCACATATGAGCCCTATATCAACAGGTATAATAAACAGATATATATAGAGTACAGGGAACATAAGGTTGAATATATTATTATAGACCTGCTAGATCTACTGTCTCATTTATATTATGACAGACCAGCTAGATCTACTGTCTATTTTATATTATGACATTTCAGCTAGATCTACTGTCTCTATTATATTATGACAGACCAGCTAGATCTACTGTTTTTATTATATTACAACAGACCAGCTGTATCTACTGTCTCCATTTCACTTTGGCCATTGTTGTGGGCCTGCCCTCCCCTCAACAGCCTCAAATAGGCTATTTCATGTGGGGGTGGGGTGGGGCGGCAGACACACGCATCTCACATTTCATTACATTACATTTTTATATATTGCTACTAAAATGTAAAAAAAATCACAAATAATATTTAATGTTATTAATTTCAAACAACGGCATTAGCATGAGAATAACTTACCAGTCCAAAACGATGTCCTCTCCGTTCAAAAAATATTCCTCCATTTGGGAATTTGCTAAATGAATCGTCCTCCAACAATCTCTGTCTCACTTTCCCGATCAATTTCTTCTAAAATTGTGTGTACATCTGTATATCTAGACTTAGATTTAGCTTTCCCTGACTTAGTCGCCATACTGATTGATATATAAACAGCTGAAGATGCGCTTTACCAAAACAACGCTGTGCGTAACATGCGTTGCTCCTTCCGGTATGAAACTTCAATGGCGAATGACCCTCTTTACGCCGGAGTTTACTACATGGGTTGGTCTTCCAACACATAAACATTACATATTGCCGTTTACTTCAGCTCATTGGCTATCTACCCAGCTAGATTTCAAGACGATCAGTGGTCATTGGGTTAAAATACAGTCAATCAACGAAACAGCGGTCATATCATTGGTGCACAATTATGTCATTACTTGTTGTCTTCAAATCGGTTTCTTTCAGTCAATACGTCCCGCGAAATGGCCCATCACGTTTGGTTGTGTTACAAACAAACCAGTTGATTGCAATGAAACCAATCATGACTGGAAAAGTCACGTTTAGTGTGTGTATTTACATCGAATGTGTCGTCGAAAATGGAATGAGACGGAAATCACGACACAAGCGGTTCACAAAATGTTTCGTGTTAGGCTATGAAAATGTATTTTATCAAACAAAAGACCATTCATTGTGTAACAATGAGCATTGGGATTGCAAACAGAGGAAGATCGTCAAAGGTAAACAATTTATTTTAATGCAGTTTGTGATTTTGTTACGTCTGTGCTGGTTGAAATAGTTGTTTTTTATGGGGCTCTATCCTCAGATAATCACATCGTATTCTTTCACAGTAAATCCTTTTTTAAATCTGACAACGCAGTTGGATTAGCAAGATTCTACGCTTTCGAAACATGTGAGACACTTGTATTTTCATGAATGTTTAATATGACTATTTAAGTAGCGATCACCGTATGTTGTTGAATTTCATCCCGCTAACGGGTTCGGTGCGCAGAGAGGTTAAATCTCATAATGTATATATATTGTTAATCTGTAGTCAAGGACCCGATAAATGTAAGGAGGGAGGGGTCTTATAACCTCACCCCTTCTATTAATACAACATAAGCATAATCAATTATTATAATACATCACACATTTGGTACAGCCCCTATCATGACCCCTAGGAAAAACCCTAACACATGCTTTATCTACTCTTTTGCTGGAATCAGAGTTCAACACAGTTCAAGTGAAGGTCAAGCAAATCATAGAGAAAGCAGACTGTATTGCAATCATCTCTGATGGGTGGTCGAATGTTCGTGGGCAAGGAATAATTAACTCCATCATCTCCACCCCTCAACCAGTTTTCTACAAGAGCACAGACACAAGGGACAACAGACACACCGGTCTCTACATTGCAGATGAGCTGAAGGCAGTCATCAATGACCTTGGACCACAGAAGGTATTTGCACTGGTGACAGACAATGTTATGATCATGAAGGCAGTTTGGTCTAAAGTGGAGGAGCCCTACCCTCACATCACACCCATTGGCTGTGCTGCTCATGCATTGAATCTGCTCCTCAAGGACATCATGGCACTGAAAACAATGTATACACTCTACAAGAAAGCCAAGGCAATGGTTAGGTATGTGAAGGGTCATCAAGTTATATTAGAGCACCACATTGAAGCTGCCCAGCAACACACGTCGGGGTGGTATTATCATCATGTTTGACAGTCTCCTGGAGGGGAAGGAGTCTCTCCAAGAAATTGCCTTATAACAGTCTGCCGATATGGACAGCCCCATCAAGAGGATCCTCCTGGATGATGTATTTTGGGAGAGAGGGGTAAGCAGCCTGAAACTCCTGAAACCTATAGCAGTAGCCATTGCACGGATTGAGGAAGACAATGCCACCCTGTCTGATGTTCAGACTCTGCTTGCAGATGTAAGAGAAGAAGTCTGTACTGCCCTGCCCACTTCACTGTTGCTCCAAGCAGAGGAAATTGCAGTTCTGGAATACATCAAAAAGCGTGAAGACTTCTGCCTGAAGCCAATACACACCGCAGCGTACATGTTGGACCCCAAGTACACTGGCAATAGCATCCTGTCTGGTACAGAGATCAACAAGACCTATGGTGTCATCACTACCATGTCTCGCCACCTTGGCCTGGATGAGGGCAAGGTTCTTGGCAGTCTGGAGAAGTACACTTCCAAGCAAGGGCTTTGGGATGGAGATGCAATATGGCAGTTGTGCCAACATATCTCATCACCCACCTGGTGGAAGGGACATTAGGATCTGAGGCTCTTTCCCTTGTTTTCCCATCATTTCCCAACATCGACTCAGTGGGTTTTGTCCAACATGTCTCTGGACCCACTCACTGTCACAGTCGTACTCTGGACCTAGTTTTGTCCCATGGAATAATTGTTGTGGATCTTAATGTTTTTCCTCATAATCCTGGACTATGGGACCACTATTTTATTACGTTTGCAATTGCAACAAATAATCTGCTCAGACCCCAACCGAGGAACATCAAAAGTCGTGCTATAAATTCACAGACAACACAAAGATTCCTTGATGTCCTTCCAGATTCCCTCTGTCTACCCATGGACGCCAGAGGACAAAAATCAGTTAACCACCTAACTGAGGAACTCAATTTAACCTTGCGCAATACCCTAGATGCAGTTGCACCCCTAAAAACGAAAAACATTTCTCATAAGAAACTAGCTCCCTGGTACACAGAAAATACCCGAGCTCTGAAGCAAGCTTCCAGAAAATTGGAACGGAAATGGCGCCACACCAAACTGGAAGTCTTCAGACTAGCTTGGAAAGACAGTAGCGTGCAGTACCGAAGAGCCCTTACTGCTGCTCGATCATCCTATTTTTCTAACCTAATTGAGGAAAATAAGAACAATCCGAAATTTCTTTTTGATACTGTCGCAAAGCTAACTAAAAAGCAGCATTCCCCAAGAGAGGATGGCTTTCACTTTAGCAGTGATAAATTCATGAACTTCTTTGAGGAAAAGATCATGATTATTAGCAAGCAACTTACTTTAAACTTTAAATCTGCGTATTCCTTCAAATCTCAGTTGTCCTGAGTCTGCACAACTCTGCCAGGACCTAGGATCAAGAGAGTGTACTATATCGCTTGGCACAATGATGAAAATAATCATGGCCTCTAAACCTTCAAGCTGCATAATGGACCCTATTCCAACTAAACTACTGAAAGAGCTGCTTCCTGTGCTTGGCCCTCCTATGTTGAACATAATAAACGGCTCTCTATCCACCGGATGTGTACCAAACTCACTAAAAGTGGCAGTAATAAAGCCTCTCTTGAAAAAGCCAAACCTTGACCCAGAAAATATAAAAAACTATCGGCCTATATCGAATCTTCCATTCCTCTCAAAAATTTTAGAAAAGGCTGTTGCGCAGCAACTCACTGCCTTCCTAAAGACAAACAATGTATACGAAATAATTCAGTTTGGTTTTAGACCCCATTATAGCACTGAGACTGCACTTGTGAAGGTGGTAAATGACCTTTTAATGGCATCAGACCGAGGCTCTGCATCTGTCCTCGTACTCCTAGACCTTAGTGCTGCTTTTGATATCATCGATCACCACATTCTTTTGGAGAGATTGGAAACCCAAATTGGTCTACACGGACAAGTTCTGGCCTGGTTTAGATCTTATCTGTCGGAAAGATATCAGTTTGTCTCTGTGAATGGTTTGTCCTCTGGCAAATCAACTGTAAATTTCGGTGTTCCTCAAGGTTCCGTTTTAGGACCACTATTGTTTTCACTATATATTTTACCTCTTGGGGATGTCAGTCGAAAACATAATGTTAACTTTCACTGCTATGCGGATGACACACAGCTGTACATTTCAATGAAACATGGTGAAGCCCCAAAATTGCCCTCGCTAGAAGCATGTGTTTCAGACATAAGAAAGTGGATGGCTGCAAACGATCTACTTTTAAACTCGGACAAAACAGAGATGCTTGTTCTAGGTCCCAAGAAACAAAGAGATCTTCTTTTGAATCTGACAATTAATCTTAATGGTTGTACAGTCGTCTCAAATAAAACTGTGAAGGACCTCGGCGTTACTCTGGACCCTGATCTCTCTTTTGAAGAACATATCAAGACCATTTCAAGGACAGCTTTTTTCCATCTACGTAACATTGCAAAAATCAGAAACTTTCTGTCCAAAAATGATGCAGAAAAATTAATCCATGCTTTTGTCACTTCTAGGTTAGACTACTGCAATGCTCTACTTTCCGGCTACCCGGATAAAGCACTAAATAAACTTCAGTTAGTGCTAAATACGGCTGCTAGAATCCTGACTAGAGCCCAAAAATTTGATCATATTACTCCAGTGCTAGCCTCCCTACACTGGCTTCCTGTCAAAGCAAGGGCTGATTTCAAGGTTTTACTGCTTACCTACAAAGCATTACATGGGCTTGCTCCTACCTATCTCTCTGATTTGGTCCTGCCGTACATACCTACACGTACTCTACGGTCACAAGACGCAGGCCTCCTAATTGTCCCTAGAATTTCTAAACAAACAGCTGGAGGCAGGGCTTTCTCCTATAGAGCTCCATTTTTATGGAGCGGTCTGCCTACCCATGTCAGAGACGCAAACTCGGTCTCCACCTTTAAGTCTTTACTGAAGACTCGTCTCTTCAGCGGGTCATATGATTGAGTGTAGTCTGGCCCAGGAGTGGAAAGGTGAACGGAAAGGCTATGGAGCAACGAACCGCCCTTGCTGTCTCTGCCTGGCCGGTTCCCCTCTTTCCACTGGGATTCTCTGCCTCTAACCCTGTTACAGGGGCAGAGTCACTGGCTTACTGGGGCTCTCTCATACCGTCCCTGGGAGGGGTGCGTCACCTGAGTGGGTTGAGTCACTGATGTGATCATCCTGTCTGGGTTGGCGCCCCCTCCTTGGGTTGTGCCGTGGCGGAGATCTTGTGGGCTATACTCAGCCTTGTCTCAGGATGGTAAGTTGGTGGTTGAAGATATCCCTCTAGTGGTGTGGGGGCTGTGCTTTGGCAAAGTGGGTGGGGTTATATCCTTCCTGTTTGGCCCTGTCTGGGGGTGTCCTCGGATGGGGCCACAGTGTCTCCTGACCCCTCCTGTCTTAACCTCCAGTATTTATGCTGCAGTAGTGTATGTGTCGGGGGGCTAGGGTCAGTTTGTTATATCTGGAGTACTTCTCCTGTCCTATTCGGTGTCCTGTGTGAATTTAAGTGTGCTCTCTCTAATTCTCTCTTTCTTTCTCTCTCTCTCTCGGAGGACCTGAGCCCTAGGACCATGCCTCAGGACTACCTGACATGATGACTCCTGTCTGTCCCCAGTCCACCTGGCCGTGCTGCTGCTCCAGTTTCAACTGTTCTGCCTTATTATTATTGGACCATGCTGGTCATTTATGAACATGTGAACATCTTGGCCATGTTCTGTTGTAATCTCCACCCGGCACAGCCAGAAGAGGACTGGACACCCCACATAGCCTGGTTCCTCTCTAGATTTCTTCCTAGGTTTTGGCCTTTCTAGGGAGTTTTTCCTAGCCACCGTGCTTCTACACCTGCATTGCTTGCTGTTTGGGGTTTTAGGCTGGGTTTCTGTACAGCACTTTGAGATATCAGCTGATGTACGAAGGGCTATATAAATACATTTGATTTGATTTGATTTGATTTGTTGCCTCCATCTTTCTCCAAATCCCACCAACATCAGCCGCCTCAGAGCGCAATTGGTCCTTGTTTGGGAACCTATACACCAAAGCACAAAACAGGCTGACTAATACAAGGGTTGGAAAATTGGTGGCCATCAAGGCAAATTTGAGGCTTTTTGAGCCTGACAACGAGCCATCCCCAACAAGGTTGGAAAGTGACAGTGAAAATGAGGCCTCAGAGTCTGATGTTCAAGAGGTGGACATTGACGAGGTCCAGGGAGAAGACATGGAAGCCTGAGAGGAAGACAACCAAAGCTTGAGTTTCAAGACTATCATTTTACAGATGTATATTGAAAACGGTTTTGGGAGAGTTGATGGATCATTGGGGATCATTCAATATTCCCTTTCCTTTGTTGTTCAGTGAAATCATCCCATGTGAAGAGTCAACTCATTTCATTAAAGTTCAATTCTTAACTAAATTGTTTTAAAAATTTTTATTGGAAATATTTTATCATTTGCAATTATGTATACTTATGATAAGGTAAAATGTCTATGTTTCTGTTTCCATATGATATGGTAAATATATTCAATGCTAACTCATTTGCATATATTTCCGTTAATTCCCATATGTTCCTGTTAATTCCCACGGAAAGTTTCCACCTCTGAATATAACCCAAAAGGTGCAACCCTAGTGACATCATTTGCTCATCAGGAAAGGATTGAGGAAGTAATGGCAGTTCCTGGTACGTGTGTTTTTATAGCCACCAGCTAGGTGAAGTTGAAAGAGTTACAATCATCTTTCTTCTTCTTTGATTGATGACTAGATAATGTGTTGTCAGATGCTGAATGTCATGTTTTTCTTGAGACTAGTTAGACAATAAGTTTAACTGGAGTTGGCCAAGATAATCCTGCCAAAAGATGTCAAACCAGTAGATGGTTCATGTAAGACAGTTAAAAATATTGTTTTGGGAATCTTGTAGGTACTGTACATCTACAGATAGGAGGGCTTACGAGGCAGGGTGCAATAGTACGTAAGATTACTTTAAAAATATACATATGAGGAGGTATAATCATAATTCACTCTCATCTCAAATGGAAGAGCAGCTACAGACTCATCATCAGAGTTGACTCACAAGACTAAAGGTGACTATTTCATTTTTCATATTCTAACATTACACTATCGTAAGCAGCATGAGTCCATGGACCCATCCTGTCTGGTGTCAACGGTACAGGCTGGTGGCGGTGGAGAACCGCTGTCCAATCTGCAGCAACTGTGTGATGTCATTGCGTCAGCATGGACCAACATCCCTGTGGAATGTCTACGACTTGTAGAATCCATGCCCCAAAGAAGTCAGGCTGTTGTGGAGGCAAAGGGGGGATCCAACCCGGGACTCGATGGGGGTGCCTAATAAACTGGCTGATGAGTTCATAATTAGTTAATAATATGCATAATGGTATACATTGATGCTTTTTTCTTGTTATGACAACATATCTCCTATATTGGAATGCAGAATACATATCTGAACACATTAACTTGTTTTCTTTTCTTTTCCAGAGTAAAGCATCCAGTGACAGCATGCAGTTGGCCACATTATGGGCTCAATTAGTTCTGCTAACAGAGCTGATTCATCAAACCTATCAACACACAACTATTCTCCATAAAACAATGCACCATAGTCTCATTAGAAGAGGGCTCTCCAACCCTGTTCCTAGAGAGATACCATCCTGTAGCTTTTCATTCCAACCCTATTCTAGCAAAATCTGATTCAAATAATTCACTGGTTAATAAGATAAATCAGATTAGTTACAACTGGGGTTGAAGTGAAAACCTACAGGAGGTTAGCTCTCCACGAACAGGGATGGAGTGAAAACCTACAGGAGGGTAGCTCTCCAGGAACAGGGTTGGAGTGAAAACCTACAGGAGGGTGTCTCTCCAGGAACATAGTTTGAGTGAAAAACTACAGCAGGGTAGCTCTCCAGGAACAGGGATGGAGAGTCCTGGTATAAACCTACAGGAGGGTGTCTCTCCAGGAACATAGTTTGAGTGAAAAACTACAGCAGGGTAGCTCTCCAGGAACATAGTTTGAGTGAAAAACTATAGCAGGGTAGCTCTCCTGGAACAGGGATGGAGAGTCCTGGTATAAACCTACAGGAGGGTAGCTCTCCAGGAACAGGGTTGGAGTGCCCTGCATTAGAATATGTAAAAAATAGTGACATTTGACAATTGTAGTTGCATGTCACAAAGCACTTACGGGAATATATAACTTATAATGATGATAGTAAGACATTATAACATGTTTGTATTGTCCTCACAGCCCAAAGGCAGTACAACTCCTAATTGGCTGCTGTGGGAAAGGAGAAAAGAAACCCTTACTGGTCTGAGGGACAGGAGTACTGCAATACTCATACATTATGTGATGGCTGGTTTCATAAAGGTGTAATGATTCCCTAATAATATGTAAGACCCACTTCAAATAAAGTATTAACAATGGCAAAGTCTAAGTATACTTCTCTGTTGTCATGAGATCATCAGGAACTACTGCATTTCTCCGTCTTCACATCAATGACTTTTTATTATAGGAAACTTCACTGGTACAGTAGATGGGTTGGGCTAAAACCTCAAATCAGCTTGTTTCACAGTGATTAAATAGCTGATAGCTGCTTTACTGAGGAGCAGTTGTACTTACTATGACTTTGTGATATTTGGTTATCCCTCCTAGCTATCTTAAGATGAATGCACTAACTGTTGGTCGCTCTGGATAAGACTATGTGAGTGTTGTAACAGACTGCAGCAAACTTCAGACATTAATAGAGACAGAAAATGTAGTATCTCATCTGGCCTGCTAGAATTAAACTCAAATACATGTACTGAATCAAATATTAATTTTCACAAAGTCTGCTGCCTCAGTTTGTGTGATGGCAATTTGCATATACTCCAGAATGTTATGAAGAGTGATCAGATGAATTGCAATTAATTAAAGTCCCTCTTTGCCATGCAAATGAACTGAATCTCCAAAAAACCTTTCCAATGCATTTCAATGCATTGAGTTTGAATAACAGACTGGAAGTTTCAAAAGGAGGGTGGTGCTTGGAATCATTGTTCTTCCTCTGTCAACCATGGTTACCTGCAAGGAAGCACTTGCCGGCATCATTGCTTTGCACAAAAAAGGGCTTCACAGGCAAGGATATTGCTACCAGTAAGATTTCACTTAAATTTATCGGATCATCAAGAACTTCAAGGAGAGCGGTTCAATTGTTGTGAAGAAGGCTTCAGAGCGCCCAAGAAAGTCCAGCAAGCGCCAGGACCGTCTCCTAAAGTTGATTCAGTTGCGGGATTGGGGCACCACCAGTACAGAGCTTGCTCAGGAATGGTAGCAGGCAGGTGTGAGTGCATCTGTACGCACAGTGAGACGAAGATTTTTGGAGGATGGCCTGGTGTCAAGAAGGGCAGCAAAGAAGCCACTTCTCTCCAGGAAAAACATCAGGGACAGACTGATATTCTGCAAAAGTTACAGGAATTGGACTGCTGAGGACCGGGGTAAAGTCATTTTCTCTGATGAATCCCCTTTCCGATTGTTTGGGGCATCCGGAAAAAAAGTTTGTCCGGAGAAGACAAGGTGAGCGCTACCATCAGTCCTGTGTCATGCCAACAGTAAAGCATCCTGATAAACACGTTTTCCTCTACGACCCACACAAGTGGCAGAAGACTCATCTGAAGTCGCTACCATTAATATGCCAACTTCTGTTTGGTAGAGTCCTAACTGTTTGGGCTACAAACTATTGGGACCCCACTGTGGAAAGGTTGAGATTCTCACGAACACGATGGTGTTCTCCCTTTTGCTCTATAACACCACAAGTGTCACGGGACTCATCTAAAGGTAACCGGTACTGGTTTAAAAAACAAATGGAAGTACAGTATGAAGATCGTTTTGTGCCTACACAGAAAAGGGGTAAAATCTGTGTATTTGTTTATTTCCTGAGATTTTTTATATCTCCTAGATTTAGGACCGACACTTCAAAACCTTGATTCTCATGATATATTTTTTGACTTTTTGACTGCTTTTTGACATTTGTGAATGTGTTTCTATAGGCTTTGGCAGCCAAAATGAATATTTGATCAAATAATTGTTTAAAAAATGTGAGGATACATAAAGGGGTCCTAAAGTTCTAAATCAAATAGCTAAATGATCCATAGTGTGACCATCTTAAAACAATTCCATATGTCAGCTTACACCCCCCACCCATTGTCTTAGACTCTAAAGAAATAAACATTCTAGCCCTATTGCCTCTAAATTTTAATTCAATGATCCGACATCTATTTGGCAGTAGCTTAGCACTGCAGTTGTGATTGTAGGAAACAAGAGTAGGTTCAACTTTTTAAAGCTGTTTTATAACATTTCACGTTCAAGAATGGTTTGTGATGTCACATTTCACAATTCAAACGTTTATTTTATTTTATTCCCCCCAGGAAACAGTGGTTAACCTGACAGGTAAAATAGTTGTTTTTGTGCAGCCTACCACGACGGTAACCTCCACGTCCCTCAGTAACTTGGCTATTAGCAGCGCCGCGTCCCCGGTCACCCTAGTGTCACGAGAACCCTGCTTACCTCCTCCGGAGTGGTACGATGGAGATTCCGGAACCTGCCAGACTTTTCTATCCCAGTGCTTCCTCATTTTTGAGCTGCAGCCTTCTTCGTTTCCCTCAGACGGCTCGAGGATAGAGTACAACATTACGGTGATGTCTGGGAGGGCACTCGCCTGGGCCACAGCGGTGTGGGAGCACCTCAGTCTGGAGGAGTTCGTGGAGGAAGTTCGGATGGGGTTTGATTCTACGTTCTCAGGGAGAGAGGATGCTCGCAAGCTGCTCCAGCTATGCCAAGATACCGAAGTGTGGCAGACTACACAGTAGATTTCCACACGTTAGCAGCAGAGAGTGCTTGGAACCTGGAAGCGCTATTCGGCACGTTCCTACACGGAGTATCGGAGGAAGTAAAAGGCGAGCTTGCAGCCCAGGAACTACCGATGGATTTCGAATCGCTCATCGCCTTGACCATTAGGATCGATGTATGACTATGGGAACGAAGGAAGGAGAGGAGAGTCGATTCTACTTTGCATTCGAGGTATACTGGAAGTCCCCGACGGCTCTGTTGGTTACCTGAGTTCCCACGAGAGCCTAGGCTGTCTCCAGCTGAACGGCTATACAGGCTTCACACTAAGAGTTGCCTGTATTGTGGGTCTACTGGTCATTTCGTCTCCACCTGTCCACTAAAAGGCTCTGGTGGGCGATACGGAGAAATTTAACTCTCCCCTTAATCACATTCCTTTTCATGCCATATTGCTGTGGGGGAACCATTCTAAATCTCTCTGGGTACACATTGACTCTGGAGCTTTACGGACGCTACCCTGGCTTCCGAGCTGGGTATCCCCACTCAGCCCCTCTCCATTCCCATGGACGTTAGAGCAGTAGACGGGTGCTCTATTGGCCGGGTCACCCACAATACCATCAACCTACATGTGTCAGGGAACTACAGAGAGATGACCCAGTTCCTGCTCATTAAGTCTCCTCAGGTTACTGTGGTATTGGGACTCTTTGTCGGGTCTGGAGATCAAGGCTATGGAGACCTACATTGAGGACTCCCTAGCTGCTGGGTTCATCCGTCCTTCTGCCTCCCACTTATAGTATTGATACAGGAAGGGGACGAGTGGAAAACTGCCTTCAATATGACCAGCGGTCACTGCGAGCATCTGGTCATGCCATATGGCCTCAGCAACGCCCCTGCTGTGCTTCAGGCTCTGGTTAATGATGTTCTCTGCGACATGTAGAACTGGTTTGTCTTCATCTATCTCGATGACATCCTCTTCCTCTCCTGCTCCACCCAAGAACACATGTGGGTCGAAAACGCCTGCAACACCCTTCCCTGCTCTG
>NW_027258165.1:0-52500 GCF_045791955.1 Oncorhynchus clarkii lewisi | reverse complement strand
AACGAGCTTCAATGCCATACAACACTCCTGACGTGGCCTCCAACTGATTTTAAATGCTAGGATAACTAAGTGCATGCTCTTCAACCGACTGCTGCAAGCACCCTCCTGGCCAACAAGCATCACTACTCTGGACGATTCTGACCAAGAATATGTGGACAACTACAAATACCTAGGTGTCTGGTTTGACTGTAAACTCTCCCTCCAGAATCTAGAATCCGCTTCCTATTTCGCAACAAAGCCTCCTTCACTCATGGCGCCAACATACCCTCGTAAAACTGCCTATTCTATTGATCCTTGAATTTGGCGATGTCATTTACAAAATTGCTCCCAACACTCTACTCAGCAAACTGGATGTAGTCTATCACAGCTCCATCCGTTTTATCACCAAAGCCCCATATACTACCCACCACTGCGACCTGTATGCTCTCCTTGGCTGGCCCTCACTACATATCCATCGCCAAATCCACTGGCTCCCGGTCATCTATAAGTCTTTGCTCTGTAAAGCTCCGCCATATCACAGCTCACTGGTCACCATAGCAACACCCACGCGTAGCACTCGCTCCAGCAGGTATATTTCACTGGTCCTCCCCAAAGCCAACACATACTTTGTCCGCCTTTCCTTCCATTTCTCTGCTGCCAATGACTGGAACGAATTGCAAAAATCTCTGAAGCTGGAAACTTATATCTCCCTCTCTAACTTTAAGCGTCAGCTGTCAGAGCAGCTTTCGACTATGTCCATCACCGCATTTTTATCAGCAGACTCAATAGCCTTGGGTTCTCAAATGACTGCCTCGCCTGGTTCACCAACTACTTCTCAGATAGAGTTCTGTGTGTCAAATCGGAGGGCCTGTTGTCTGGACCTCTGGCAGTCTCTATGGGGTTGCCAAAGGGTTCAAATCTCAGGCCGACTCTTTTCTCTGTATATATCAATGGTGTCGCTCTTGCTGCTTGTAATTCTCTGCTCCACCTCTACGCAGTGGACACCATTCTGAATACATCTGGCCAATGACTGGAATGACTGGAACAAATTACAAAAATATCTGAAGCTGGAGACTTATATCTCCCTCTCTGACTTTCAGCGTCAGCTGTCAGCGCAGCATATCGATCGCTGTACCTGTACACAGCCAATCTGTAAATAGCACACCCAACTACGTCATGCCCATGTTATTACTTGCCCTCTTGCTCTTTTGCACCCCAGTATCTCTACAGGCACATCATCACCTGCACATATATCACTCCACTGTTTAATTGCTAAATTGTAATTATTTTAGTCTCTAGGGCCTATTTATTGCCTACCTCCCTACTCTTCTACATTTGCACACACTGTACATATATTTTTCTATTTATTTTATATTGTGTTATTGACTGTACATTTGTTTATGTGTAACTCTGTGTTGTTGTTTTTTTGCACTGCTTTGCTTTATCTTGGCCAGGTCGGAGTTGTAAATGAGAACTAGTTCTCAACTGGCTTACCGTGGAATAAAAAAAATAAAAAATAAAAGTTGTGGGTACTGTACTGTTAGATTTCAGCGAAACCTTTGATATTATTGACCATAACCTGTTGTTGAAGAAAGGTATGTGTTATGGCTTTTCAAAGTCTGCCATGTCGTTGATTCAGAGATATCTATCTAATATATCTCAAGGTTTTTTTTTATTTTTGGAAGCTTCTCAAATGTCAAACATGTGAAGTGTGGTGTACCACAAGGCAGCTCTCTCGGCCCTCTACTCTTCTCAATTTTTACCAATGACCTGCCACTGGCATTAAACAAAGCATGTGTGTCCATGTATGCTGATTATTCAACCATACTGTATACGCATCAGCAACCACAACAAATGAAGTCACTGAAACCCGTAACAAAGAGTTGCAGTCTGTTTTGGAATGGGTGGCCAGTAATAAACTGGTCCTGAACATCTCTAAAACTTTGAGCATTGTATTTGGTACAAATCATTCCCTAAGTTCTAGACCTCAGCTCAATCTGGTAATGAATAGTGTGGCTGTTGAACAAGTTGAGGAGATTAAATTACTTGGTGTTACCTTAGATTGTAAACTGTCATGGTCAAAATATAGATTCAAAGATTGCAAAGATGGGGAGAGGTCTGTCAATAGTACTTTGGTCCCAGCTCTCTGCAGGTCATTCACTAGGTCCCCCCGTGTGGTTCTGGGATTTTTGCTCACCGTTCTTGTGATCATTTTGACCCCACGGGGTGAGATCTCACGTGGAGCCCCAGATCGAGGGAGATTATCAGTGGTCTTGTATGTCTTCCATTTCTTAATAATTGCTCCCACAGTTGATTTATTCAAACCAAGCTGCTTACCTATTGCAGATTCAGTCTTCCCAGCATGGTGCAGGTCTACAATTTTGTTTCTGGTGTCCTTTGACAGCTCTTTGGTCTTGGCCATAGTGGAGTTTGGAGTGTGATTGTTTGAGGTTGTGGACAGGTGTCTTTTATACTGATAACAAGTTCAAACAGGTGCCAATAATATAGGTAATGAGTGGAGGACAGAGGAGCCTCTTAAAGAAGAAGTTACATGTCTGTGAGAGCCAGAAATCTTATTTGTAGGTGACCAAATACTTATTTTCCACCATCATTTGCAAATAAATTCATTAAAAATCCTACAATGTAATTTTCTGGATTTTTATATATGTCTGTCATAGTTGAAGTGTACCTATGATGAAAATTACAGGCCTCTCTCATCTTTTTAAGTGGGAGAACTTGCACAATTGGTGGCTGACTAAATACTTTTTTGCCCCACTGTATATATGGGAGGCAGGCAAATGTCTTTCACTGAGCTGTGGAAAGACAGATTGACAGGGGTGAGACAATTAATTGTAATTTATCATAATGTTATTTTGTTGTTTGCAGGCGCACTGTCCTTCTGACCCTATGCAGCCAGGTTCCATCTACTTTTTAACTTTTCGCAAGTGTGGCTTGTTTGGTGTCTGCTGTGCAGGAATACCCCAACAAGTAAACTATTGATTGATGAAGGCATGTCATCCAGCAAAGGCAGCAGCGCAGTCATCAACTACATGCACCATTTCTTCACCAACTACAGAGTTGGGGAAACACAGTTGGACCTGAATTGTGATAACTGTGGTGGCCAAAACAAAAAACAAGAACAAGTTTGTGCTCTGGTATTGTGCCTGGCGGACAAATGCACAAGCTCCACCACAGTCTGAAGTACTACTTAAGTATTTTTTGGGGGTATCTACATTACTTTACTATTCATATTTTTGGCAACTTTTACTTCTACTTCATTACATTTCGAAAGAAAACAATGGATTTTTAAAACCAAATACTTTTAGACTTTTACTGGGTGATTTTTTTAGTATTTTACTGGGTGACTTTTACTTTTACTTCTGTCATTTTCTATTAAGGTATCATTACATTTACTCAAGTATGACCCTAATACTTTTTACACCACTGAACGTGGCGTGGGGTTATAGCATTTCTTTCACATGGCCCATCAATTTAGACAAGTGTGTCTGGGTAAGAGCCATCTAATATTTATAAAGTCTTTTGTATCTGGACACTTTCTGTTTACCTGGAATTTTTCCATATTGTTGGCTACTACCACTTTAAATCTTTACTACACTACTCACTGTTTAGCACATGACCTCACATGTGAATCTTTAAATAGATGGGTGGGGCTGGTTTAAGAGTGTGTGAACAATGCTGAATGGGTGTAGACAAAGGAGAGTTCTCCAGTAGGTACCAAAATATTCAAAGGCCCTTTTCTCAAAAGTGAGTTTACAAGTTTATCAACTTTCAAATCAGAATTACTTTCCCATTGTTCCTCAAAAATGCAGTGTATGATATACCATTTTGTAGCTCTGAGTCTCTACTTTTTACCAATGTAAAAAGACCCATTTAAAATGTTGCTACATAAGACCGAATCCAGGTGGTGAGTCACATTTGGTTTGCCTCCCTGTTGTGCTGTCTATCTGTCTCAGCATCTTCTCTGCAGTCACTCGGTGCTTCTTCTTGTTCTCTGTCTACCTGTCTCTCTGCTTAAGCCTTATACTTTATAAAAATAAATCTAACAACTTGGGCTATATTTTAAATCACGTGTCCCCCTGAATGAACATCTACCCTAAGTGTTACTACTACAGAGCTCCAGACTAACATTTTCCTCTGGTGTCACAACATTTTACAGTTGGGGACACCAGCCCTGAGTAATCATCTTATAAAGTCATTCTCATTGCTTTATTAAGAAGTATAAATAATAAACTACTGAGGTATTCAAGTTGTTTCATCTAACATGTCCAAGCAGGAATGCATGATGCAACATAATCCAGTGATTGTCATGAACTTTAGTTGACAACCGACTATAGTTCTTATATTTTACTGTCATAGTAGGACTCCAGAATGTCCAGATTTAGTTGTTTTGGTCAATAGAGATGAATTACATACATCTTCATGTGAACTAACTACTGTACACAGAACGATATAAACGTAACATAAAATGTTGGTCCAATGTTTCATGAGCTGAAATAAAAGATCCCAGGAATGTTCCATACGCACAAAAAGCGTATTTCTCTAAAATGTTGTGCACAAATGTGTTTACATCCCTGTTGGTGAGCATTTCTCCTTTATGGCATATTGTATGGCATATCAAGAAGCTGATTAAACAGCATGATCACAGATACACCTGGTGCTGGGGACAATAAAAGGCCCCTTTAAAATGTGCAATTTTGTCACACATCACAATGTCACTGATGTCTCAAGTTTTGAGGGAGTGTGCAATTGACATGCTAAATGCAGGAATCTCCACCAGAGCTGTTGCCAGATAATTTAATGTTAATTTCTCCAACGTTGTTTTTAGATAATTTGGCAGTACGTCCTACCGGCCTCACAACCACAGACCACATGTATGGCATGGTGTGGGCGACATTGTGAACGTTGTGAACAGAGTGCCCCATGGTGGCTGTGGGGTTATGGTATGGGCATTTTATTGTTGGCAATTTGAATGCACAGAGATACTGTGACTAGATCCTGAGGCCCATTGTCATGCCATTCATCCGCTGCCTTCACATCATGTTCCAGCACGATAATGCACGGCCCCATGTCGCAAGGTTCTGTACACAATTGCTGGAAGCAGAAAATGTCCCAGTTCTTCCATGGCCTGCATACTCACCAGACATATCACATGTTTGGAATGCCCCGGATCAATGTGTATGATCAATCAATCAATAAATCAAATGTATTTCTAAAGCCCTTCTTACATCAGCTGATGTCACAAAGTGCTGTACAGAAACCCATTGTAAAACCCCAAACAGCAAAGCAATGCAGGTGTAGAAGCACGGTGGCTAGGAAAAACTATCTAGAAAGGCCAGAACCTAGGAAGAAACCTAGAGAGGAACCAGGCTATGTTAGGTGGCCAGTCCTCTTCTGGCTGTGCCGGGTGGAGATTATAACAGAACATGGCCAAGATGTTCAAATGACGGTGTGTTCCAGTTCCCGCCAATATCCAGCAACTCCGCACAGCCATTGAAAAGGACAACATTCCACAGTCAATAACCTGATCAACCCTGTCACAACAGATACTGACTGGTTTTCTGATCCACGCCCCTATGTTTTTTAAGGTATCTGTGACCAACAGATGTATTTCTCCATAGATTAGGGCCTAATTTATTTATTTCAATTGATTGTTTTCCTTATATGAACTGTAAGTCAGTGAAATCTTTGTAATTGTTTCATGATGCATTTTATGGTAAGTTAATAAAGGTGTTCTTTGTCATGCTCCTTCCATCTAGAGCTGATGGAATGTTTAGCAGGTGTAAATGTTCTTTGTCAGGTCACATTTCACAATTAAAACAAGTGTATTTTCTTCCCCCCCCCCCTACGGGTGGTTGACCTGACAGGTAAAACGTGTATGTTATTCCCCCCATAGGGGTGGTTGACCTGACAGGTAAAACGTGTATGTTATTTCTCCCCCTAGGGGTGGTTGACCTGACAGGTAAAACGTGTATGTTATTCCCCCCCTAGGGGTGGTTGACCTGATAGGTAAAACGTGTATGTTATTCCCCCCCTAGGGGTGGTTGACCTGACAGGTAAAACGTGTATGTTATTTCCCCCCTAGGGGTGGTTGACCTGACAGGTAAAACGTATATGTTATTTCCCCCCTAGGGGTGGTTGACCTGACAGGTAAAACGTGTATGTTATTTCCCCCTAGGGGTGGTTGACCTGACAGGTAAAACGTGTATGTTATTTCCCCTCCTAGGGGTGGTTGACCTGACAGGTAAAGCGTGTATGTTATTTCCCCCTAGGGGTGGTTGACATGACAGGTAAAACGTGTATGTTATTCCCCCCCTAGGGGTGGTTGGCCTGACAGGTAAAACGTGTATGTTATTTCCCCCCCTAGGGGTGGTTGACCTGACAGGTAAAACGTGTATGTTATTCCCCCCTAGGGGTGGTTGACCTGACAGGTAAAACGTGTATGTTATTCCCCCCCTAGGGGTGGTTGACCTGACAGGTAAAACGTGTATGTTATTTCCCCCCTAGGGGTGGTTGACCTGACAGGTAAAACGTGTATGTTATTTCCCCCTAGGGGTGGTTGACCTGACAGGTAAAACGTGTATGTTATTTCCCCCCCTTGGGGTGGTTGACCTGACAGGTAAAACGTGTATGTTATTCCCCCCTAGGGGTGGTTGACCTGACAGGTAAAACGTGTATGTTATTTCCCCCCCTAGGGGTGGTTGACCTGACAGGTAAAACGTGTATGTTATTTCCCCCCCTAGGGGTGGTTGACCTGACAGGTAAAACGTGTATGTTATTTCCCCCTAGGGGTGGTTGACCTGACAGGTAAAACGTGTATGTTATTTCCCCCCTAGGGGTGGTTGAACTGACAGGTAAAACGTGTATGGTATTTCCCCCTAGGGGTGGTTGACCTGACAGGTAAAACGTGTATGTTATTTCCCCACTAGGGGTGGTTGACCTGACAGGTAAAACGTGTATGTTATTTCCCCCCTAGGGGTGGTTGACCTGACAGGTAAAACGTATATGTTATTTCCCCCCTAGGGGTGGTTGACCTGTCAGGTAAAACGTGTATGTTATTTCCCCCCTAGGGGTGGTTGACCTGACAGGTAAAACGTGTATGTTATTTCCCTCCTAGGGGTGGTTGACCTGACAGGTAAAACGTGTATGTTATTTCCCCCCTAGGGGTGGTTGACCTGACAGGTAAAACGTGTATGTTATTTCCCCCCCTAGGGGTGGTTGACCTGACAGGTAAAACGTGTATGTTATTTCCCCCTAGGGGTGGTTGACCTGACAGGTAAAACGTGTATGTTATTTCCCCCCTAGGGGTGGTTGAACTGACAGGTAAAACGTGTATGGTATTTCCCCCTAGGGGTGGTTGACCTGACAGGTAAAACGTGTATGTTATTTCCCCACTAGGGGTGGTTGACCTGACAGGTAAAACGTGTATGTTATTTCCCCCCTAGGGGTGGTTGACCTGACAGGTAAAACGTATATGTTATTTCCCCCCTAGGGGTGGTTGACCTGTCAGGTAAAACGTGTATGTTATTTCCCCCCTAGGGGTGGTTGACCTGACAGGTAAAACGTGTATGTTATTTCCCTCCTAGGGGTGGTTGACCTGACAGGTAAAACGTGTATGTTATTCCCCCTCTAGGGGTGGTTGACCTGACAGGTAAAATGCCTCTCTTGTTTTATAAACTACTATGAAAAACATTATTAACAAACTTACTTCATGTTTTGCCATTTGAAGTTAAGTGTAGTGAAAGTGAAACTGAGTGAAATGAAAAGTCATTAGTAATGATGACTATCTCTTGCAGAATGTTCTCAATCGTGTTTATCACCACAGGAGGTTGGTGGCACCATAATTGGGGAGGATGGGCTCGTGGTAATGACATGAGCCGACTTAGTGGAATGGTATCAAATACAACAAACACATGATTTCCATGTGCTTGATACCATTCCATTTGCTCAGTTCCAGCCATTATTTGGAGCTGTCCTTCCCTCAGCAGCCTCCACTGTTTGTCAGTGTTCTTGGCCAGCTGCTTGGCAATGCATGAGTAATAACAATACAATTGTGAATAATAATTAAATAATTAAATAATAGCTTTTCTGCTTTCATCAACTTGTCTTTTTCAGTTAGACTTAAGAGGTATTCTTTGAGACAACCTCTGATGGATTACAGCATTGCAGAATGTACTTTAGTAAATTAATCTGCACTTTAATCATAATGTGAAGATCTTTGAGAAATGTGTTGGTAAAACTAAAATCATGTATACATACATTTTAAATATAATGCCCATGTTATTTTAGCCATGAAAGATCCACACTCGTATTCCTCTGCGGTGGTTCAGGGAGGTGGCACCGCATTTGCTTCCTCCGGTGAGGGACGCACCACAGTGGTCAGTGTGTGGGAGAACATCAACTACTACTACTACTACTACTACTACTACTACTACTACAACACCAACGCCTACATCAGCGGGTGAGCAGACCCTGACCCATGAACAGACACCACTGACTCAGTCCAACTACATTACCCAACAGACACCACTGACTCAGTCCAACTACACTACCCAACAGACACCACAACTCAGTCCAACAACACTACCCAACAGACACACTCTTTCTATATGTATTGTGAAAATCCTGCTCTGGTTCTGAGGTTCTAGCTGAGATACGGCTACAACTGGTCTCCTGTGATTGGTTGCGAAGTTGGTGAAGAGCAGGAGATGGAGCCATCGTCCAGGTGTCTGGGAAGTACAACCCTCTAAAATACATCTACACCTTGGTGTTCACCACCAACCGGGGGCTCTCTCTGTTGGCCGGCCAGCCCTTCCAAGTCTCCTTCAACTTCTACCCAGCCCACATGGGAAATGAGCTGAGGCTGAAGCGGTCGCTTCAACGGTGCCGGCATCACCTCCATTGGAGCCCACTGGGGATTGGTGTACTTGGAAGAGGCTGGAAACAGCACCTTCTCTTAATTGGAAAAAAAAGTATGTCTTGCTCTTTGGGTTGGTTCCCCGGAAACAGATTAAGCCTAGTCCTGGACCAGTTCCGATTAATGGAGATTCTCCATTGGGCATTTCCAAAATAAATATTATAGTTTGATTACATGTTAGGGTATCTGAGGAGTAAATATAAACTAATTTCGACTTGTTGAAACAAAGTTTAGGGGTAGATTTTCGGATTCCTTTCTCTGCAAGTTGAATGAGTTGATTACTCAAATCGATGGAGCCAACAAGACAGACTTTCTGGGATATAAAGAAGGATTGTATCTAACAAAACGACACTACATGTTATAGCTGGGCCCCTTTGGATGACAAATCAGAGGAAGATTTTCAAAAATTAAGTGAATAGTTAATAGTTATGTAAATGTAGGAAACCTGTGCCCGTGGAAAAATATTTTGATGTGGGGCGCCTTCCTCAAACAATTGCATGGCATGTTTTCGCTGTAATAGCTACTATAAATTGGACAGTGCAGTTAGATTAACATACCACAAGAATTTAAGCTTTCAGCCGATATAACACACTTATATGTACATAAATGTTTAAAATCCATAATATTCATGATTATTTATTTGAATTGCGCGCCCTCCAGTTTCCCGGAAGTTGTCCTGCTTGTGGGACACCTATCCTTAAGAAGTTTTTAATTAATTTTGAATGTTTAGAATATTATTGAGTATTTTCTAAATATGCACACTTTTCTTTTTGAGGTTACGCCTTTGAAGGAGAAGAGTCACATACAGGTCACATGCATTATTGAAGGTTGTATTTACCACAACAAATGAAAAGATGAGTATGTATGAGTTTATCAGAATACATTTAATATACAGTACATGAGTTCAGCTTGTTATCTTAGCGTTATACAGCAAACAAATGTTTTGTAAGGGAAGCTACCAACTGGGCAAAGACGTCAATTCAACGTCTATTCCACATTGGTTCAACATAATTTCATTGAAATGATGTGGAAACAACGTTGATTCAACCAGTGTGTGCCCAATGGGTAGTTATTGAGATAAATTCATGTTCTTCCCCAACTAAAAGAAAATAGATAACTCAACTTACATACACAAAAGTAGTTAATACAGCAATTTTGATTTATATTGACCTTTATTTTTGATAAATTAGGTCCTACATTATATATTTGTATTAATGTGTTAATTGAACTAACACATATTATGGATAGGTAGTCACAAGTGCCTCGGGGTATTTCACCTTGTCATCTGTATACAAACTTTTATTTTATCACTTTGTAACTTCTACTGATATTTATCTGGTCATCTGCAGAAAATGAAATCAGATTGTTATCCTGTAGTAACATGAACAGGTTGCCAGTGATTTAATGAAGATGTGAGTATTGTAACAGACTGCAGAAAATGAAATCAGATTGTTATCCTGTAGTAACATGAACAGGTTGCCAGTGATTTAATGAAGATGTGAGTATTGTAACAGACTGCAGAAAATGAAATCAGATTGTTTTCCTGTAGTAACATGAACAGGTTGCCAGTGATTTAATGAAGATGTGAGTATTGTAACAGACTGCAGAAAACGTTGGAAAATAATGGAGACGGAAAATGTAGAATCTCATCTGCCCCTCTAGAATTAAATGGAAAAACATGTTCTGAAACAAATATTCTACAATAAAATACTGTAGGTATTTGAGCAAACCAATGAACCAACCATCCTGTTAATGACCAGCTCCACTTGTCTTCATCAGCGTGTTAATGTTTGAAGGGAAGGAGTTCCTCTTGGTGTAATAAAACAACTGAAGATTGGGAGACTGATTTTGAGCGATTTTCGTACACATTCATACGATGTTGGTATATTATTTTAATTGTTCGGTTGTTAAATTGTATCTTTTTTATCCCTATTTCAGATCATTAATTAGTTACAATTCAAAAGAACACAATTATTATTTCCTTATAGTAATTCCTTGATACTCCCTCCCAAAGTAGCCTCGACCAATTAGAAAACAATGTCTGACTTCTCAATAGTGACTGACTAAAGGTGTTCTTTGTCATGCTCCTTCCATCTAGAGCTGATGGAATGTTCAGCAGGTATAAATGCAGTTCTTAGAGGAAGCAGTAGACTAGAAGGACCTGGCAGAGACAGAGAGACAAGAAGCTTTCACAGGTTTTGACACACATCTCAAGATAGCACTGTGGGTAACTACACAACTAACTAAATAGAAAATGTGCACTTGTATTTAATGCATAATACTGGTGTGGGAAATGTTATGAAGTTAATACTCATTATCTCTTGGTTCTTGGGCACAAACATTATGCCCTTTGGCCTCTAAATGTAAATGAAATGATCTGACTTTAAAAAAGTTTTACAGTAGCTTAGCACTGCAAGAGTGATTGTAGTAAACAAGATTAGGTTCAACTTTTTAGAGCTGTTTTATAACATTTCACATTAAGAATGGTTTGTTGTTTGTTACGTCACAATTCAAAAGGTTATTTTCTTTTCCCTCCTAGGAAACACTGACCTGACAGGTAAAATGACTTATTTGTTTTGACAAACTACTATGAAAAACATTATTAACTACATTATTTCAAGTTGTACCATTTAAAGTGAAACGGAATGAGAGTGAAATTGACTGAAATTAAAGGTCTTAAGTGTCGATGCCTCACTTTTGCAGAATGTTCTTAATCCTGGTTGTCACAATGTTCTTGGCTGGCTGCTTGGCTTTGCGTGAGTTATAAAAATACAATTCTGAATCATAATTATTAAATAATAGCTTTTGTGCTTTCACCAATTTGTCTTTTTCAGTTAGACTTAGGAGTTCTTCTTTGAGACATAAACTGATGGATTAAATCATTGCAGAATGTACTTCAGTTAATTAATCTGCACTTTATTAATAATGTAAAGATCTTTCAGAAATGTGTTGTTAAAAATAAAATGATGTATATAAATATGTATTATTAATATAGTAAATATAGTAAACATATTGGCCATGTTATTTTAGCCATCAAAGACCCCTACTCGTATTCCTCTGAGGTGGGTCAAGGACTTGGCACCCCATTTTCTTCCTACGGTGAGGGGCGCATTACGGGAGTCAGAGTGTGGGAGACCAACAACAACTATTACTACTACTACTACTACTACAACTACAACAGCAACTCCTTCATCAGTGGGTGAGCAGACTCTGACCCATGAACAGACACCACGACTCAGTCCAACTACACTACCCAACACACACTACTGACTCAGTACAACTACACCACCCAACAGACACCACTGACTCAGTCCAACTACACTACCCAACAAACACCACTGACTCAGTCCAACTACACTACCCAACAAACACCACTGACTCAGTCCAACTACACTACCCAACAAACACCACTGACTCAGTCCAACTACACTACCCAATAGACTTTCGTTCTTTCTTTCTTTCTTTCTTTCTTTCTTTCTTTCTTTCTTTCTTTCTTTCTTTCTTTCTTTCTTTATGTATTTATGTATTTATGTATTTATGTATTTATTCATTTGTTGTGTTTATTACATATTCAGTTTATGACCAAACAATAGTGTTATCGTATCTAACCCAGAGTACAATGTAAAATGTAATTCCTTGATTTTCGCTGATGCTATCTGCTGTCTCGGTCTGAATGTGCTTTATCAAAACACAACCAACTTGAAAAGCTTCCTCTGTTTTAGGTTGCAGCTCAGATACGGTAGCAACTGGTCTCCTGTGTTTGGTGGTGAAGGGGGCTTAAAGCAGGAGATTGAGCTGTTTAATGATGAGGCCATCGTCGAGGTGTCTGGGAAGTACAACCCAGCAGACTACATCTGCTACCTGGTGTTAACCACCAACATGGGGCGCACTCTGTCAGCCGGCATGCCCAACCAAATCTCCTTCAACTTCTACCCAGACAACATGGGCAATGAGCTGAGGCTGCTCAGTGGTCGCATCAATGGTGCCGGGATCACCTCCATCGGAGCCCACTGGGGATTGGTGGACATGGAAGGGGCTGGAAACTCCTCCATCGGAGCCCACTGGGGATTGTTGGACATGGAAGGGGCTGGAAACAGTACTCTGGAAACAGCACTGGAAACAGTAACTCCTATTTTTTAGGGGGAAAAAAGTATGTCTTGCTCTTTGGGATGGTATCTCAGATACAGATTAAGCCTAGTCCTGGACTAGTTACTTTCAATGGAGATTCTCCATTCAACATGCTTTTTAGTCCAGGAGTAAACTTAATCTGGGTCCAGGAAACTGACCTTATATGTTGGACGGATGTTTGACATAGACGCTGACAGAACTGTTTTTTATTTCACTATCTGATGGGGGCTTCATGAGAATTTAAACTGAATTAATTTGAAAGTTTAAAAGTATTTTTGTCCTGCTTCAAGTCAGGAATCACCTCAAAAATATTCCAAATTATTCAAAACATTCAAATTCATTCAGTTTAAATTCTCATGAAGCCCCCATCAGATAGTGAAATAAAAAACAGTTCTGTCAGCGTCCATCGGATAGGAATATTCAAACAGTCCTGTCAGCTTGGGTCAACATGCGTTGTTATCACATTTTATCACAATAAAGGAAAGATTCATATGGGATTTAAAGGATTAATTATATCTTTGATTAATGGAACAATCAAATATTATGGGGAGATAATAGTGTTTCAGGGTGTTTCACCTTCACTATTTTATACACTCTGCATTTGTTATTTGTTGATCCTTTTCTGCTACATCTGCTTCTGGACATTTTAATAAAAAGCATATCTTTAATCATTATATTTCATTGTATTCCTTTTGATAAGACAATACATACAGTAGTGGCCAGAAGCTACGATAAACTAATCTGTCATCTTAACAAACCCTACCTCAATGGTGTCAATAAGGAACTACAGTGCCTTGCGGAAGTATTCGGCCCCCTTGAACTTTGCGACCTTTTGCCACATTTCAGGCTTCAAACATAAAGATATAAAACTGTATTTTTTTGTGAAGAATCAACAACAAGTGGGACACAATCATGAAGTGGAACGACATTTATTGGATATTTCAAACTTTTTTAACAAATCAAAAACTGAAAAATTGGGCGTGCAAAATTATTCAGCCCCTTTACTTTCAGTGCAGCAAACTCTCTCCAGAAGTTCAGTGAGGATCTCTGAATGATCCAATGTTGACCTAAATGACTAATGACGATAAATACAATCCACCTGTGTGTAATCAATTCTCCGTATAAATGCACCTGCACTGTGATAGTCTCAGAGGTCCGTTAAAAGCGCAGAGAGCATCATGAAGAACAAGGAACACACCAGGCAGGTCCGAGATACTGTTGTGAAGAAGTTTAAAGCCGGATTTGGATACAAAAAGATTTCCCAAGCTTTAAACATCCCAAGGAGCACTGTGCAAGCGATAATATTGAAATGGAAGGAGTATCAGACCACTGCAAATCTACCAAGACCTGGCCGTCCCTCTAAACTTTCAGCTCATACAAGGAGAAGACTTATCAGAGATGCAGCCAAGAGGCCCATGATCACTCTGGATGAACTGCAGAGATCTACAGCTGAGGTGGGAGACTCTGTCCATAGGACAACAATCAGTCGTATATTGCACAAATCTGGCCTTTATGGAAGAAAGCCATTTCTTAAAGATATCCATAAAAAGTGTTGTTTAAAGTTTGCCACAAGCCACCTGGGAGACACACCAAACATATGGAAGAAGGTGCTCTGGTCAGATGAAACCAAAATTGAACTTTTTGAACTTTTTTTTCTGAAATGTGGCAAAAGGTCGCAAAGTTCAAGGGGGCCGAATACTTTCGCAAGGCACTGTACATTTATAACAGCAAGACCGTTGAAACGCCTATCCAATAGTAAACAAGGGGAAAAAATGGATAGTTACATATTGGGATATTATTTTCCACGATAGATCATGTTGTATCGCATCAACAATATCAAACTATTATTTTTGTGCTAGTTGGCTGTCCCTGCACTAAAACTCTTATTTGTCTTCGTAGACTGTTTTACTTCACATTTTCATTTTAAATAGGAAGCGCATTTTTGGGGGGCAATTTTACTTCCATTACTTTCTCATGCTTTCTAGTCTCTCTGCCACAGACATATAGTGAGCAATGTTTGGAACATTGAATCACAATAAAAAACAGTATATAACCACAATAAGTGTAGAATCATGAGAATCGTAATATATATCATACCAACACCATATAATTGTTATAATATGGGGCTGCATAGTGTTTTAGTTAAAGCTAAAGTCTGAGATTTGGGAAGCTGTTCAATGTACAGCTGAATACCAAAACAAGTGGTGGGGAAGGACACCACTTTGTTACGAATCACAGACTGTGTGGATGGTCTAGATTAGACAGTTTGATAGATGGGGTTTATACAGTATATGGATGGTCTATATTAGACAGTTTGATAGATGTGGTTTATACAGTATATGGATGGTCTAGATTAGACAGTTTGATAGATGTGGTTTATACAGTATATGGATGCTCTAGATTAGATATGGATGGTCAGTTTTTGATAGATGTGGTTTATACAGTATATGGATGGTCTAGATTAGACAGTTTGATAGATGTGGTTTATACAGTATATGGATGGTCTAGATTAGACAGTTTGATAGATGGGGTTTATACAGTATATGGATGGTCTAGATTAGACAGTTTGATAGATGGGGTTTATACAGTATATGGATGGTCTAGATTAGACAGTTTGATAGATGGGGTTTATACAGTATATGGATGGTCTAGATTAGACAGTTTGATAGATGGGGTTTATACAGTATATGGATGGTCTAGATTAGACAGTTTGATAGATGTGGTTTATACAGTATATGGATGGTCTAGATTAGACAGTTTGATAGATGGGGTTTATACAGTATATGGATGGTCTAGATTAGACAGTTTGATAGATGTGGTTTATACAGTATATGGATGGTCTAGATTAGACAGTTTGATAGATGTGGTTAATACAGTATATGGATGGTCTAGATTAGACAGTTTGATAGATGTGGTTTATACAGTATATGGATGGTCTAGATTAGATAGTTTGATAGATGTGGTTTATACAGTATATGGATGGTCTAGATTAGACAGTTTGATAGATGTGGTTTATATAGTATATGGATGGTCTAGATTAGACAGTTTGATAGATGTGGTTTATACAGTATATGGATGGTTCAACAGTCAAAGCTGCTTAACTAGTTTTGGTGAGATAGACAGTTTGATGAAATTAGGAAATGCTTTTTTTATGGTCTTTGTTTTACAGAATAATTCTGTGGTTCCTTGAAACATTGTTTTAGTCCCAGTAAATCTGAGCTAATCTGAGGAACAGACATCGATTTAAATGGTGCAAAAATTATATGGATTTTTTTCTATTTGCATTTAGTGTAATGGGGATGATACTGCAATGGGATGGCTGCAAATCTTAAAGAAATGATATGTGATTTTTCTAAAATGTTAGCTTGACTACTGCTTCACTACAGTATCTCCCTGTATTGCATCACAAAGCAAAACCCTGGCAGCATTTCCAATGATGTACAGTAGGTGTTTTTGACAGGTTTCCATACTATGTACACTGAACAACAACAAAAAAGACAACATGTAAAGTGTTGGTCCCAGGTTTCACATTCCTCTAATTTGTTTTGTTTACATCGGTTAGTGAGCATTTCAACTTTGCCAAGACAGGTGTGGCATATCAAGAAGCTGATTAAACAGCTTGATTGTTATACAGGTGCACCTTTTGCTGGGGAAAATAAAAGGCCACTCTAAAATGTGCAGTTGTGTCACACAACACAATGCCAAAGATGTCTCAAGTTGAGGGAGAATGCAATTGGCATGCTGACTGCAGGAATGTCCACCAGCGCTGTTGCCAGAGAAGATAATGTTAATTTCTCTACCATAACCGTCTCCAACACCATTTTAGAGAATTTGGCAGTACTTCCAACCAGCCTCATAACCGCAGACCACTTGTAACCACGCCAGCCCAGGACCTCCACATCTGGCTTCACCCACTGAGGGATTGTCTGAGACCAGCCACCCAGAAAGTTGATGAATCTGTGGGTCTGCACAACCAAAGAATTTCTGCACAAACTGTCAGAAACTGTGTCAGGAAAGCCAACCTCCAACATTGTTTTTAGATAATTTGGCAGTACTTCCAATCGGCCTCACAACAACAGACCACATGTATGGCGTCATGTGGGCGAGATTATGAACGTTGTGATCAGAGTGCCCCATGGTGGCGGTGGGGTTATGGTATGGGCAGGCATAAGTTATGGACAACGAACACAATTGCATTTTTATCGATGGCAATTTGAATGCACAGTGATACTGTGACGAGATCCTGAGGCCCATTTTCGTGCCCTTCATCCGCTGCCTTCACCTCATGTTTCAGCATGATAATGCACGGCCCAATGTCGCAAGGATCTGTACACAATTCTTGGAAGCTGAAAATGTCCTAGTTCTTCCATGGCCTGCATACTCACCAGACATGTCCCCCATTGAGCATGTTTGGAATGCTCTGGACCAGGGTGTACGAAAGCGTGTTCCAGTTCCCGCCAATATCCAGCAACTTCGCACAGCCATTGAAGAGGAGTGGGACAACATTCCACAGGCCACAATCAATGGCCTGATCAACTCTATGTGAAGGAGATGTGTCGCGCTGCTTGAGGCAAATGGTGGTCTCATCAGATACTGACTGGTTTTCTGATACCCACCCCTACTTTTTTAAAGGTACCTGTGACCAACAGATGCATATCTGTATTCCCAGTCATGTGAAATCCATTGATTAGGGCCCCCCCAAAACAATTATTGACTGATTTCCTTATATGAACTGTAACTCTGTAAAATTTTCTTAATTGTTGCATGCTGCATTTATATTTTTGTTCAGTGTAGCAGACTCGTAGCTAGTTAAACAATGAACCATAATCCCAACTCATGACGTCACCAACCTGGCTCAATGTTAGCTAGCCAAGCAAATGGCTATGAGATACGAATAATAAGAGCATACACGTAATGTTAGCTAGCGAGCCTGCCAGCTAACATTAGTTAGCTAACAGTACACTGACTTGAAATGGAACCACTTTCTTTCTTACCCGTATACATGGACGCATCTCCTGTCAAGGATGCCATGATTGCCCTTAGTTTGAAAATGTAATCCGGAGACATGTGTTTTCTCCATCTCCTTAGCTATCATACTCAAGTTTCAGAGAGTGGAGAGCAACACACAAGCAGTTTTACTATGCGATACATTAAAAAAAAAGCTGCATTAGCCAGGATTACCAACACATACTGATCAGCTCAATAGACAGTGCTATATGGCAGACCAATTCAAACTCATCTCTCGGCATGTCCAGCCCACTCATTTTTCTCAGCGGCTAGCAAGAAGACTACTGTCTTTTTCTGTGGCTAAACCAACTAGGCTCATAATTTAACAATTGTATTCGTATTTACAGATGGCATACAGGTTTGTTATTAAGGCACATGAAAGTTCACATGTTCGAGAAGGCATTTCTGCCAAAAAAACGCATGATAAAAAAAAAGTTTACATTCAAACGCCTGTCCTGTGAAGTAGTGACCCGCAATATAGGACAAGTTTCCTGAAACGGGTCACATATATGAATATATTATTCGTATGTGATACTTTTATTGAACAATCAATAAGAGAATGAACTGTAATGTTCTTCATCAGCCCTGTTTCTTAGCCTTGTATTGTACCACCATCTAGTGTGGGACAACATTACTGTCCAATCCATTTTAATACTGGAGTCAAAGCTTTGATCTCCATCTTCAGAAAAATAGAATAGGTTATTAGCCTATGCAAAATGTGTATATAATGCACATAAAATATACAGGTCGAACAGACTGGAAATCTGTATAAAAGTAATGGGATTCAGCAAATGACAAACTCTTCCCTTTATCAGAACTAATTGTGCCCCTATGATAAGGGTACAATTAGCCATGTGATACAAGGTATGAACAATATAAAATGTCTGATCTTCATAATGTGTTTAATTTGTTTAATCAACAAAGCGGTATTGATTCCCTCCATGAATTCTGATGGCAGTTATTGTGAGAAAGATGGTAAAAGCCACTGCCAAAGTGATTTCAATAAATTATTACATCAAACTTGGACACAAATATGTTTGTTGTAGTTAGGACATCACTCTCCGCAACTGGATCCTAAACCACCTGAGGGGTAGACCACAGGCTGTGAGGATTGGCAACAACACCTCCTCTACACTGACTCTTAACTCAGGGGCCCCCCAGGGGTGTCCTCAGTCCTCTGCTGTCCTCCCTGTTCATCCACAACTGTGTGGCTTTGCACAACACCAACTCCCTCATGAACTTTGCTGATGACAACACGGTTATAGGCCTGATAACCAACGACAACGAGTCAGCCTATAGGGAGGAGGTAAGTGAGATGGCATTGTGGTGTCATGACAACAACCTCTCCCTCAAAGTCAGCAAAACAAAGGAGTTGATTGTTAAGTTCAGGAAGCAGAGGTGGGAACATGTCCCGATCCACATCAACTGGACTGCAGTAGAGAGAGTCACTAGTTTTAAGTTCCTCACCATCCACATCACTGAGGACATGGACCAACACCACCACCATTGTTGTAGGCGTTATCACAGTGTGCGTCGCTGCTCCTTCCATCTTCAATATCAAACTACCGCTTTTGGATCATGGCCCTCTGAATTAAGAAAAACTCTAATCAATGGAAGGTGGAAAACTCTAATCAATGGAAAGTGGAAAAAATAGCCATGGTCTTTCCTGAGTAGGCAACAAGACTTCTGCGGAACTCTGTGAATTTGTGAAACAACTAGTTTTTGTTTATTTTAGATATTAATCTAGGACCTGTCTGAATGTTATTCTGTCGTCGTATAACAAAGCCTACTGTATGTAGGCAAAGTCACTGAGTTGAGAGTGGTTGCATAAAGAGGAACTTATTTTTGATGGTAGGGAAATCGGCCTGCCAAAAAGTATTGCCTTTTCATGCCCGCATGGTTGGTAATGTTTTGCATAGGGTGCTGTATTTCAGAGGACCCGAGCAGGAGTAATCTACAGCCAAAGACTGAAGAGAGACCAAGCCAGTAGAATGCTGCTTGTAGTTTTGAAACTGAGGTAAAAGTCGAGTAACTGCAGTCGGCTGTCTTATTTCGGACGCAATAATTGCTGCATACTGCAGATATACTGGATTCTAACTGCAGTTATACTGCACTCTGACTGCAAACTTTTTTCATAAGGGCAATGACAGCAGGTGGAGTCTTACTTCTAAAGGAGTGCATAATGCAGGTTAGCTGTGCATTATTAATTTACTAAACTGTAGTCGCACCTTTGCTCAAACAGATACTGTACAGTGTGCCTTCTGGTCAAACAGAACAGTGTGTGTTCAGTTAAGGACTGTCTAGACCTGCTGGGGCATGTCCAATAAGGACCAGAGTCCTGGCCTAATGTACCATCGCTAAATCAGACAGTTGTTGATGTAGTTTTCAATCATTGATTAGTTACTACTCTCTCCAGTTAGAAACTCGATATTCATCACCATGTCCTCAGTGTGACAGTAATAAATGTGTTATGTGGTTATGTCTAATCTGAACCAGCAGATGGCAGCATATAGACAGACAAAGATCATGGGGAGAGGCAAAGGAAAATGTGAAAACAGCTGAAGGCTTAACTACAACTTTTATATAGTCTTAACAACCAACATAACAGACGATGTAATTACATCAAAACATAATATTATACACGTGTTAATACTGTTAAGAAATGTAAGTATGGACACTTAAGTTCACCCTGTAACAAACTGAAGGGGAGGGCCAGGGACAGGTTGAGAGAGCAGTGGGGAGAGGCATTGTGTGTTAATACAAGGCTCCTATCTGGGAACCCTCCTCATCACAAATAAATAAATGCAAAACAGGACTTAATCAAATCATTCATAAGTGACTTGTGTTTGACTGCGCTACATCTTGTGACCTTGTTATTTAGAATATTCATAATGATCTTTTTTTGTTTTAAGTCCGCTATACATCCAAATGTTATGGAGGCCAAAATATCACTGGGACACTCCATAGTAATCTTCATCAAAAGCACATCCACTTTGTTGTATGCATTGTTCATTTATGATTATATAATGGGTGGGTCTAATTCTGAATGCTGATTGGTTAAAACCGCATTCCAGCCTTAAAACCCCATTAAAGCCGGTGTCTATTCCACAAGTTACCACCGGCTAAATCTATAACGTTAAAATGCCTATTTACTCTGTTCCATTTGCCTGCGCAATCCACTGTCTCATCAGCCCAGCCAGGCAATTTATAAACTTGTTCACCACTATAAAAGGCATCTAGACATTATCTCAAGTTTCTTTTAGACTAACATTTTGTTTTCAACAGCGGAGATTTGTATAAACCTTGGGGTCTGTCTCTCCAACATTTGCAACATTGTTTCAATATTCAAGCTGTCTCATAGTAATGAAAATGTCGGAAGGAGACAGACAGGCAGGCCACATTTCTCAGCCAGTCGAAATCATGAATCAGTTGGCATAATTTTTATGGATATAAACAAAGAAATGTAAATAGAAAGCAGGTCAAACGAAACAAAGTGCAACTAGTATGTAGTTTTTCCAGCTTCAGTTTGATGTGATTATGTTAGCTGTGTTGTTGGCTAGCTCCTCTGAACAACAATGTCCTGACAAGAGAGCACATTTCCTATGCCAGGTGAAATTGCGGCTTATTAGCTCATTGTTATGGATGTATCCAAATGTCACTAGAAAACTACGTTATCAAATGCAAATTCAGGTACTTTCTGGCTGCACTGTTTGATGTGACTGAAAGTTAGCCATAGTTGGCTAGCTAGCAAGCAAGGGATGAGAACGTTGCCAGCCAGTATGGCAATAGAACATTTAGATCGAACGATTGGGTCGCGTCCATAGATACAGAACAAAAAGACTGAACCGATAGAACGAATGACCAACTGGCATGGGTAGCAACCCTAGATTTGTGTTGGGACTATATATTGTGGAAGGATAAAATAGTATGAATAAATGAATCAAAATAACATTTTAAAAAATTATTTGAATATGTTGGTAACCCGTTCTATAAAAGTGATAGTTGGTGTTTGGAGGATATTTTGCCCCCATGTGGTAAGGGTAGGTAACAACACATTCAACAAGCTGATCCACAACATGGGGGCCCCGCAGGGGTGCGCGCTCAGTCCCCTCCAGTACTCCCTGTTCACTCATGACTGCATGACCAGGCACGACTCCAACACCATCATAAAGTTAGCCGATGACACAATAGTGGTAAGCCTGATCACCGACCACGACGGGACAGCCTTTAGGGAGGAGATCAGAGACCCGGACGTGTGGTGCCAGGACAACAACCTCTCCCTCAACGTGATCAAGACAAAGGAGATGATTGATGATTGTGGACTACAGGAAAAGGAGGACCGAGCACGCCCCCATTCTCATCAACGAGGCTGTAGTGGAACAGGGGCGGCAGGGTAGCCTAGTGGTTAGAGCGTTTGACTAGTAACCGGAAGGTTGCAAATCTGTCATTCTAACCCTGAACAGGCAGTTAACCCACTGTTCCTAGGCCGTCATTGAAAATAAGAATTTGTTCTTAACTGACTTGCCTAGTTAAATAAAGGTACAGTGCCTTGCGAAAGTATTCGGCCCCCTTGAACTTTGCGACCTTTTGCCACATTTAAGGCTTCAAACATAAAGATATAAAACTGTATTTTTTTGTGAAGAATCAACAAAAAGTTGGACACAATCATGAAGTGGATCGACATTTATTGGATATTTCAAACTTTTTTAACAAATCAAAAACTGAAAAATTGGGCGTGCAAAATTATTCAGCCCCCTTAAGTTAATACTTTGTAGCGCCACCTTTTGCTGCGATTACAGCTGTAAGTCGCTTGGGGTATGTCTCTATCAGTTTTGCACATCGAGAGACTGACATTTTTTCCCATTCCTCCTTGCAAAACAGCTCGAGCTCAGTGAGGTTGGATGGAGAGCATTTGTGAACAGCAGTTTTCAGTTCTTTCCACAGATTCTTGATTGGATTCAGGTCTGGACTTTGACTTGGCCATTCTAACACCTGGATATGTTTATTTTTGAACCATTCCATTGTAGATTTTGCTTTATGTTTTGGATCATTGTCTTGTTGGAAGACAAATCTTCGTCCCAGTCTCAGGTCTTTTGCAGACTCCATCAGGTTTTCTTCCAGAATGGTCCTGTATTTGGCTCCATCCATCTTCCCATCAATTTTAACCATCTTCCCTGTCCCTGCTGAAGAAAAGCAGGCCCAAACCATGATGCTGCCACCACCATGTTTGACAGTGGGGATGGTGTGTTAAGCTGTGTTGCTTTTACGCCAAACATAACGTTTTGCATTGTTGCCAAAAAGTTCAATTTTGGTTTCATCTGACCAGAGCACCTTCTTCCACATGTTTGGTGTGTCTCCCAGGTGGCTTGTGGCAAACTTTAAACAACACTTTTTATGGATATCTTTAAGAAATGGCTTTCTTCTTGCCACTCTTCCATAAAGGCCAGATTTGTGCAATATACGACTGATTGTTGTCCTATGGACAGAGTCTCCCACCTCAGCTGTAGATCTCTGCAGTTCATCCAGAGTGATCATGGGCCTCTTGGCTGCATCTCTGATCAGTCTTCTCCTTGTATGAGCTGAAAGTTTAGAGGGACGGCCAGGTCTTGGTAGATTTGCAGTGGTCTGATACTCCTTCCATTTCAATATTATCGCTTGCACAGTGCTCCTTGGGATGTTTAAAGCTTGGGAAATCTTTTTGTATCCAAATCCGGCTTTAAACTTCTTCACAACAGTATCTCGGACCTGCCTGGTGTGTTCCTTGTTCTTCGTGATGCTCTCTGCGCTTTTAACGGACCTCTGAGACTATCACAGTGCAGGTGCATTTATACGGAGACTTGATTACACACAGGTGGATTGTATTTATCATCATTAGTCCTTTAGGTCAACATTGGATCATTCAGAGATCCTCACTGAACTTCTGGAGAGAGTTTGCTGCACTGAAAGTAAAGGGGCTGAATAATTTTGCACGCCCAATTTTTCAGTTTTTGATTTGTTAAAAAAGTTTGAAATATCCAATGAATGTCGTTCCACTTCATGATTGTGTCCCACTTGTTGTTGATTCTTCACAAAAAAATACAGTTTTATATCTTTATGTTTGAAGCCTGAAATGTGGCAAAAGGTCGCAAAGTTCAAGGGGGCCGAATACTTTCGCAAGGCACTGTATATTAATTACCTGCAGTAAACAGGCTTTGTATTAGTCAATACTTAATCCTGCCTGAGAATACATTTTAGATTTAACACAATAATTAATAGGTATAACCTCCATTGGCTGTAGTTATAAGTCTCTATATTTCAGATGATTACTATAAAGCCTTGTTAGAATCACACAGGTCCAGAGGAACGTAAAGGTTTAAAAACATTTTTTTAAGCATTATCCTGATTTCCTATGTGTCCAGCAAGAGACATCTTGATGATGCCTGGATTACGTGCTAAACTTGCATTATCATGGTGCATTGCAGAATAGGTTATAGTTAGAAGATGTAATGTACAAGGCCCAGGATAAATAACAGTGTTAAATGTAATCATACTACAACACCATAGTACAGACAATACCCCTGTTTCCCTATAACTTCAGTTTTGATCATTATTGGTTATTCATTATTGACAATAAATCAAATCAAATCCAATCAAATTGTATTTGTCACATATACATGGTTAGCAGATGTTAATGCGAGTGTAGCGAAATGCTTGTGCTTCTAGTTCCGACAATGCAGTAATAACCAACGAGTAATCTAGCTAACAATTCCAAAACTACTACCTTATACACACAAGTGTAAAGGGATAAAGAATATGTACATAAGGATATATGAATGAGTGATGGTACAGAGCGGCATAGGCAAGATGCAGTAGATGGTATCGAGTACAGTATATACATATGAGATGAGTGTGTAAACAAAGTGGCATAGTTTAAAGTGGCTGGTGATACACGGTACAGTATATACGTATACATATGAGATAAATAATGTAGGGTATGTAAACATTATATTAAGCAGCATTGTTTAAAGTGGCTAGTGATATATTTTACATAAATTCCCATCAATTCCTAATATTAAAGTGGCTGGAGTTGAGTCAGTGTGTTGGCAGCAGCCACTCAATGTTAGTGGGGGCTGTTTAACAGTCCGATTGCCTTGAGACAGAAGCTGTTTTTCAGTCTCTAGGTCCAGCTTCTGGATGATAGCGGGGTGAACAGGCAGTGGCTCGGGTGGTTGTTGTCCTTGATGATCTTTATGGCCTTCCTGTGACATTGGGTGGTGTAGGTGTCCTGGAGGGCAGGTAGTTTGCCCCCGGTGATGCGTTGTGCAGACCTCACTACCCTCTGGAGAGCCACACTGTTGTGGGCGGAGCAGTTGCCGTACCAGGCGGTGATACAGCCCGACAGGATGCTCTCGATTGTGCATCTGTAGAAGTTTGTGAGTGCTTTTGGTGACAAGCCAAATTTCTTCAGCCTCCTGAGGTTGAAGAGGCGCTGCTGCGCATTCTTCACGATGCTGTCTGTGTGGGTGGACCAATTCAGTTTGTCTGTGATGTGTACGCAGAGGAACTTAAAACTTACTACCCTCTCCACTACTGTTCCATCGATGTGGATAGGGGGGTATTCCTCTGCTGTTTCCTGAAGTCCACAATCATCTCCTTAGTTTTGTTGATGTTGGGTGTGAGGTTATTTTCCTAACACCACACTTGTTTAGCTATTCAGTACATCCATAATTCACTATCCATAATTCACTACATAACTATATATCAAATATGTATTATCCTTCTCCACAATTAAACAATGATGTGTTTCATGATGTGTGCATTGTTGACATTGTTGACATTAGATCTTACTTTACATGTGTTGGTATAAGGCTATACTTATATGTAAGGCAATGAACTTGAATTTTAGTGATGTGTGATTTGCGTCAACAGAGGGAAGGATACGTCACAGAGTACATGTACGTGCTCATCTTTCACTTCTCAACCTTGTCAATTATAATCATGGAACAGTAATGTCTTTGGAGTGGAACAATTGTGTTTTTGGAGCATTTTTTATTTTTTTATTTAACCTTTGTTAAACTAGGCAAGCCAGTTAAGAACAAATTCCTATATTTGACGGCCTACACCGGCCAAACCCGGACAACGCTGGGCCAATTGTGCGCCGCCCTATGGGACTCCCAATCTTGGCAGGTTGTGATACGGCCTGGATGATTGAAAAAGAAATGAAACTAGCAGAATTATATTTGTTATCACGAGCAGAAGGTCTTTAATGGTCTCTGGAGCAGCTGATATAGAAGAGAGGAGGATGGAGAGAAAGGATGGGTCTGGAATCACTGTCATTTCCTCTTTCCTCTTTCTCTGGAACAAGCCCAGATCCCCGTAATTTGCTTGAAGACAAGAGGCAAGAAAAGTGGCCGCAGATCGGGCTGCCCCTGCTGAGAATCCATGGATAAAACTCCCAAGGCCATCCGTTCTTCTTGCTAACGTGCAATTATTGGAAAATAAAATTGATGACCTATGATTAAGATTATCTTACCAACGGGACATTAAAAACTGTAATATCATATATGTATGTAACATACACTGCTCAAAAAAAGGGAACACTGAAATAACATCCTAGATCTGAATGAATAAAATATTCTTATTAAATACTTTTTTCTCTACATAGTTGAATGTGCTGACAACAAAATCACACAAAAATTATCAATGGAAATCAAATTTATCAACCCATGGAGGTCTGGATTTGGAGTCACACTCAAAATTAAAGTGGAAAACCACACTATTGTCTTGCATTAGGAGGAACCCAGGGCCAACCGCACCAGTATATGGTCTCACAAGGGGTCTGAGGATCTCATCTCGGTACCTAATGGCAGTCAGGCTACCTCTGGCGAGCACATGGAGAGCTGTGCGGCCCCCCAAAGAAATGCCACCCCACACCATGACTGACCCACCACCAAACCGGTCATGCTGGAGGATGTTGCAGGCAGCAGAACGTTCTCCACGGCGTCTCCAGACTCTGTCACGTCTGTCACGTGCTCAGTGTGAACCTGCTTTCATCTGTGAAGAGCACAGGGCGCCAGTGGCGAATTTGCCAATCTTGGTGTTCTCTGGAAAATGCCAAACGTCCTGCACGGTGTTGGGCTGTAAGCACAACCCCCACCTGTGGACGTCGGGCCCTCATACCACCCTCATGGAGTCTGTTTCTGACCGTTTGAGCAGACACATGCACATTTGTGGCCTGCTGGAGGTCATTTTGTAGGGCACTGGCAGTGCTCCTCCTGCTCCTCTTCGCACAAAGGCGGACGTAGCGGTCCTGCTGCTGGGTTGTTGCCCTCCTACGGCATCCTCCACGTCTCCTGATGTACTGGCCTGTCTCCTGGTAGTGCCTCCATGCTCTGGACACTACGCTGACAGACACAGCAAACCTTCTTGCCACAGCTCGCATTGATGTGCCATCCTGGATGAGCTGCACTACCTGAGCCACTTGTGTGGGTTGTAGACTCCGTCTCATGCTACCACTAGAGTGAAAGCACCACCAGCATTCAAAAGTGACCAAAACATCAGCCAGGAAGCATAGGAACTGAGAAGTGGTCTGTGGTCACCACCTGCAGAACCACTCCTTTATTGGGGGTGTCTTGCTAATTGCCTATAATTTCCACCTGTTGTCTATTCCATTTGCACAACAGCATGTGAAATGTATTGTCAATCAGTGTTGCTTCCTAAGTGGACAGTTTGATTTCACAGAAGTGTGATTGATTTGGAGTTACATTGTGTTGTTTAAGTGTTCCCTTTATTTTTTTGAGCAGTGTATATCAATATGTTTCACCGAGACATGGCTAAATGATGATACGGATAATATAGAGCTGGAGGGATTTTCCATGCACCAGCAGAACAGAGAAGCTGTTCTTATGATACCTTATGGTAAGCTGTAGACCACACTATCAACCAAGAGAGTTCTCATCTATATTATTCGTAGCCGTCTATATACCACCACAGAACGAAGCTGGCACTAAGACAGCTCTCAACCAACTCTATAAGGCCATAAGTAAAGAAGAAAATGCTCACCCAGAAGCGGCGCTCCTAGTGTTCTGGGACTTTAATGCAGGCAAACGTATAGGTGGTAAGAGTAGGCAACAATATGTCTGCCACGCTGATCCTTAACACTGGGGCCCCTCAGGGGTGTGTACTTAGTCCCCTCCTGTACTCCCTGTTCACCCACAACTGTGTGGCAAACCATGACTCCAACACCATCATTAAGTTTGCTGAGGACACAACAGTGGTAAACCTGATCACCGACAACAATGAGACGGCCTATAGGGAGGAGGTCATGGAATTGGCATAGTGGTGCTCGGACAACAACCGCTACCTCAATTTGAGCAAGACAAAGGAGCTGATCGTGGACTACAGGAAAAGGCGGGCGGAACAGGCCCCCATTTAACATCACCGATTTACATTGACCCCCCCTCCCTTTTGTACACTGACGCTACTCGTTGTTTATTATCTATGCATAGTCACTTCACCCCTACTTCACCCCTACCTATATGCACAAATGAACTCAACCTGAACAATGATGTGGGGGGGCTGTCAATGTGTTGTCCCGGCCCTACCTGTAGATGCACTACACCCCAACCAAAGCATCTTGTCTGCTCAATGTGTTGACACCTACCTGTAGATGCACTACACCCCAACCAAAGCATCTTGTCTGCTCAATGTGTTGACACCTACCTGTAGATGCACTACACCCCAACCAAAGCATCTTGTCTGCTCAATGTGTATATTGATGTTTTTATATTGTTGTGATTGGTGTTTTTATGTTGTCAATGTGTCTTTGTATGAAACTTTATGTGCTGCTATTTTGGCCAAGTCTTTCTCTTAATAATTTTTTATCTCAATGAGAATAATTTGGTAAAATAAAAAATATAAACAAATGGGAATTTCGAATTCATCTGGATTTTGGCATATTCATGTAATTGGTGTTTTGTTTAGTGTATATCTTTTTTAAATTCCTATCAGTGGTGTGCATTCATGGATGCCAAGGGCAACCAGGCTTCCCCCCAAAAAATCCAAGAAAGAAAGATATAAAATAATGAATATTTTGTCTGTCTGTGTTCCCTAATTTTGAAAGTTTTGCTGATGGTGTATCATCATCAAGCCTAAACACTATTTTCTTTGAAGGGAAGACGTGGTGCTTTTGAAATACTTTAATTTGTCTCTTTCATTATTCTCTTTTCAGTTCTCTCGTTTCATTTGTCTCTGTTGTGTATTGTTCTTGTATGAGTAAGGTATTCCTTTGCAATCTGTTAACATGTTGTGAATCAGTGTACTGCTCTCTTAGTCTGCACAGTGGGCAGAGAAGCCTGATGGTCTAGACTGGATACACTTCAGAACACTTTTGTTCTTTTCTTCCTGTACAACTTTAGATAATGTTACGCATATTATTGGCCTATAAAGTGGATTGGGGTTAAAAGTGTTGTGTGACAGAGTTTTTAGCATGTCCTCATTCCTGTGTGTGTGTGTGTGTGTGTGTGTGTGTGTGTGTGTGTGTGTGTGTGTGTGTGTGTGTGTGTGTGTGTGTGTGTGTGTGTGTGTGTGTGTGTGTGTGTGTGTGTGTGTGTGTGCAGTGTACTGTGTTTTAAATCATTATTTTTAAGGCAAGGTTTCTAAGTATGTCTCACCACATTTTACTATTTAATAGAGATAAATAATGTATGTCTTATTCCCTTCCTAGATTTTGACCAATATGCAGCACCTATTGGGGCCTTTGTTGAACTTTGTGTCTGAGACAAAAGTACAGTTTTTTTTGGTCCGATCTAAATATTCCCCCTTAAAGCAATGCCAAGCATTTTTCTGCTCCATAAAGTAGTCAAACAAGCTCGACACTGAAGTGAGATCATAAACTTAGGTGACACTTTCTGTCTCTGGGTTGGACTTTCCTATTGTTATGATGATAAAGCTCAGTGACAGAGAGATATATCCCCATTCCATTCTATTCATCAGGCAGGCAGGTTGTGGGAAACTGTTCTAATTGTCACGGCCGTCTTCCTGGAAGGAATAAGTGGACCAAAGCGCAGCGTGGTGAGCGTACATTACTTTATTTCTAATGTCGCCAACAAAACAATAAACAATACAAAACGACCTTGAAGCTTAAGAGGGCTATAGTGCCACTAACAAAGTCAACTACCCACAAAAACAACAGGGAAAGAAGTCTGCCTAAGTATGATTCCCAAGTATGCTGGCAAGAGCATCCTGTCTTGTACAGAGGTCAACAAGACCTATGGTGTAATCACTACCGTGTCTCGCCACCTTGGCCTGGATGAGGGCAAGGTTCTTGGCAGTCTGGCGAAGTCCACTTCCAAGCAAGGGCTTTGGGATGGAGATGCAATATGGCAGTCATGCCAGCTTATCTCAGCACCCACCTGGTGGAAGAGACATTAGGATCTCAGGCTCTTTCCCCTGTTGCCTCCATCCTCCTCCAAATCCCACCAACATCAGCCGCCTCAGAGCGCAATTGGTCCTCGTTTGGGAACACACACACCAAAGCACACAACAGGCTGACTAATACAAGGGTTGAAAAATTGGTGGCCATCCTGGCAAATTTGAGGCTTTTTGAGCATGACAACGAGCCATCCCCAACAAGGTTGGAAAGTGACAGTGAAGATGAGGCCTCAGAGTCTGATGTTCAAGAGTTGGACATTGAGGAGTAACAGGGAGAAGACATGGAAGCCTGAGAGGAAGACAACCAAAGCTTTAGTTTCTAGACTATCATTTTACAGATGTATGTTGAAAACCTTTTTGGGAGATGTGATGGATTATTGGGGATCATTAGATATTCCCTTTCTTTTGTTGTTCAGTAAAATCATCCCATGTGTCAATACGGACTTTCAGCTCCCCCCAAAGATTTTCTATTGGGTTCAGGTCTGGAGACTGGCTAGGCCACTCCAGGACATTGATATGCTTCTTACGGAGCCACTCCTTAGTTGCCCTGGCTGTGTGTTTCGGGTCATTGTCATGCTGGAAGACCTGGCCACGACCCATCTTCAATGCTCTTACTGAGGGAAGGAGTTTGTTGGCCAAGATCTCGCGATACATGGCCCCATCCATCCTCCCCTCAATACAGTGCAGTCTTCCTGTCCCCTTTGCAGAAAAACATCCCCAAAGAATGATGTTTCCACCTCCATGCTTCATGGTTGGCATGGTGTTCTTGGGGTTGTACTCATCCTTCTTCTTCCTCCAAACACGACGAGTGGAGTTTAGACCAAAAAGCTCTATTTTTGTCTCATCAGACCACATGACCTTCTCCCATTCCTCATCTGGATCATCCAGATGGTCATTTGCAAACTTCAGACGGGCCTGGACATGCGCTGGCTTGAGCAGGGGGACCTTGCGTGCGCTGCAGGATTTTAATCCATGACGGCGTAGTGTGTTACTAATGGTATTCTTTGAGACTGTGGTCCCAGCTCTCTTCAGGTCATTGACCAGGTCCTGCCATGTAGTTCTGGGCTTTTCCCTCACCTTCCTCATGATCATTGATGCACCACGAGGTCAGATCTTGCATGGAGACCCAGACGGAGGGTGATTGACCGTCATCTTGAACTTCTTCCATCTTCTAATAATTGCGCCAACAGTTGTTGCCTTCTCACCAAGCTGCTTGCCTATTGTCCTGTAGCCCATCCCAGCCTTGTGAATGTCTACAATTTTATCCCTGATGTCCTTAACCAGCTCTCTGGTCTTGGCCATTGTGGAGAGGTTGGAGTCTGTTTAATTGAGTGTGTGTCTTTTATACAGGTAACGACTTCAAACAGGTGCAGTTAATACAGGTAAATGTTTTATTTATTTTTTATTTCACCTTTATTTAACCAGGTAGGCTAGTTGAGAACAAGTTCTCATTTGCAACTGCAACCTGGCCAAGATAAAGCATAGCAGTGTGAACAGACAACACAGAGTTACACATGGACTAAACAATTAACAAGTCAATAACACAGTAGAAAAAAAAGAGAGTCTATATACATTGTGTGCAAAAGGCATGAGGAGGTAGGCAAATAATTAAAATTTTGCAGATTAATTAACACAGGAGTGATAAATTATCAGATGGTCATGTACAGGTAGAGAGATATTGGTGTGCAAAAGAGCAGAAAATTAAATAAATAAAAACAGCATGGGGATGAGGTAGGTAAAATTGGGTGGGCTATTTACCGATAGACTATGTACAGCTGCAGCGATCGGTTAGCTGCTCAGATAGCAGATGTTTGAAGTTGGTGAGGGAGATAAAAGTCTCCAACTTCAGTGATTTTTGCAATTCGTTCCAGTCACAGGCAGCAGAGAACTGGAACGAAAGGCGGCCAAATGAGGTGTTGGCTTTACGGATGATCAGTGAGATACACCTGCTGGAGCGCGTGCTACGGGTGGGTGTTGCCATCGTGACCAGTGAACTGAGATAAGGCGGAGCTTTACCTAGCATGGACTTGTAGATGACCTGGAACCAGTGGGTCTGGCGACGAATATGTAGCGAGGGCCAGCCGACTTGAGCATACAGGTCGCAGTGGTGGGTGGTATAAGGTGCTTTAGTGACAAAACGGATGGCACTGTGATAAACTGCATCCAGTTTTCTGAGTAGAGTGTTGAAAGCTATTTTGTAGATGACGTCCCCGAAGTCGAGGATCGGTAGGATAGTCAGTTTTACTAGGGTAAGTTTGGCGGCGTGAGTGAAGGAGGCTTTGTTGCGGAATAGAAAGCCGACTCTAGACTTGATTTTCGATTGGAGATGTTTGATATGAGTCTGGAGGGAGAGTTTACAGTCTAGCCAGACACCTAGGTACTTATAGATGTCCACATATTCAAGGTCGGAACCATCCAGGGTGGTGATACTAGTCAGGCGTGCGGGTGCAGGCAGTGAACGGTTGAAAAGCATGCATTTGGTTTTACTAGCGTTTAAGAGCAGTTGGAGGCCACGGAAGGAGTGTTGTATGGCATTGAAGCTCGTTTGGAGGTTAGATAGCACAGTGTCCAAGGACGGGCCGGAAGTATATAGAATGGTGTCGTCTGCGTAGAGGTGGATCAGGGAATCGCCCGCAGCAAGAGCAACATCATTGATATATACAGAGAAAAGAGTCGGCCCGAGAATTGAACCCTGTGGCACCCCCATAGAGACTGCCAGAGGACCGGACAGCATGCCCTCCGATTTGACACACTGAACTCTGTCTGCAAAGTAGTTGGTGAACCAGGCAAGGCAGTCATCAGAAAAACCGAGGCTACTGAGTCTGCCGATAAGAATATGGTGATTGACAGAGTCGAAAGCCTTGGCAAGGTCGATGAAGACGGCTGCACAGTACTGTCTTTTATCGTTGGCCATTATGATATCGTTTAGTACCTTGAGCGTGGCTGATGTGCACCCGTGACCGGCTTGGAAACCAGATTGCACAGCGGAGAAGGTACGGTGTGATTCGAGATGGTCAGTGACCTGTTTGTTGACTTGGCTTTCGAAGACCTTAGATAGGCAGGGCAGGATGGATATAGGTCTGTAACAGTTTGGGTCCAGGTTGTCTCCCCCTTTGAAGAGGGGGATGACTGCGGCAGCTTTCCAATCCTTGGGGATCTCAGACGATATGAAAGAGAGGTTGAACAGGCTGGTAATAGGGGTTGTGACAATGGCGGCGGATAGTTTCAGAAATAGAGGGTCCAGATTGTCAAGCCCAGCTGATTTGTACGGGTCCAGGTTTTGCAGCTCTTTCAGAACATCTGATATCTGGATTTGGGTAAAGGAGAACCTGGAGAGGCTTGGGCGAGTAGCTGCGGCGGGGGGGGGGGGGGGGGGGGGGGGGGGGGGCGGAGCCGTTGGCCGAGGTTGGAGTAGCCAGCCAGCCGTTGAGAAATGCTTGTTGAAGTTTTCGATAATCATGGATTTATCGGTGGTGACCGTGTTACCTAGCCTCAGTGCAGTGGGCAGCTGGGAGGAGGTGCTCTTGTTCTCCATGGACTTCACAGTGTCCCAGAACTTTTTGGAGTTGGAGCTACAGGATGCAAATTTCTGCCTGAAGAAGCTGGCCTTGGCTTTCCTGACTGACTGCGTGTATTTGGTTCCTGACTTCCCTGAACAGTTGCATATCGCGGGGACTATTCGATGCTATTGCAGTCCGCCACAGGATGTTTTTGTGCTGGTCGAGGGCAGTCAGGTCTGGAGTGAACCAAGGGCTATATCTGTTCTTAGTTCTGCATTTTTTGAACGGAGCATGCTTATCTAAAATGGTGAGGAAGTTACTTTTAAAGAATGACCAGGCATCCTCAACTGACGGGATGAGGTCAATGTCCTTCCAGGATACCCGGACCAGGCCGATTAGAAAGGCCTGCTCACAGAAGTGTTTTAGGGAGTGGAGAACAGGAAGGCTTCTTAAAGAAAAACTAACAGGTCTGTGAGAGCTGGAAGTCTTACTGGTTGGTAGGTGATCAAATACTTATGTCATGCAATACAATGCAAATTAATTACTTAAAAATCATAATGTGATTTTCTGGATTTTTGTTTTAGATTCCGTCTCTCACAGTTGAAGTGTACCTATGATCGAAATTACAGACCTCTACATGCTTTGTAAGTAGGAAAACTTGCAAAATCAGCAGTGTATCAAATACTTGTTCTCCCCACTGTATGTGTTATGACTTTTCAACATCTGCCATATCGTTGATTCAGAGATATCTATCTAATATAATTCTGAGTTTTTTATGGGACGCTTCTCTAATGTCAAACATGTGAAGTGTGGTCCACAAGGCAGCTCTCTCGGCCCTCTACTCTTTTCTATTTTTACCAATGACCTGCCACTGGCATTAAACAAAGCATGTGTGTCCATGTATGCAGATGATTCAACCATACTGTGTACGCATCAGTAACTACAGCTAATGAAGTCACTGAAACCCTTAACAAAGAGTTGCAGTATGTTTTGGAATGGGTGGCCAGTAATAAACTGGTCCTGAACATCAAATCAATTCAAAGTTTATTTGTCACGTGTGCCGAATACAACAGGTGAAGTAGACCTTACAGTGAAATGCTTACTTACAGGCTCTAACCAATAGTGCTAAAAAGCTATTAGGTGAACAATAGGTAAGTAAAGAAATAAAACAACAGCAAAAAGACAGGCTACATACAGTAGCGAGGCTATAAAAGTAGTGAGGCTACATACAGACACCGGTTAGTCAGGCTGATTGAGGTAGTATGTACATGTAGTGATTATGCATATATGATGAACAGAGAGTAGCAGTAGCATAAAAGAGGGGTTGGCGGGTGGTGGGTGGTGGGACACAATGCAGATCGCCCGGTTAGCCAATGTGCGGGAGCACTGGAGCACTGGTTGGTCAGCCCAAATGAGGTCGTATGTACATGAATGTATAGTTAAAGTTAACGTGACTAGCTATTTGATAACCTATTCAGGAGTCTTATGGCTTGGGGGTAAAAACTGTTGAGAATCTTTTTTGTCCTAGACTTGGCACTCCGATACCGCTTGCCATGCGGTAGTAGAGAGAACAGTCTATGACTGGGGTGGCTGGGGTCTTTGACAATTTTTAGGGCCTTCCTCTAACACTGCCTGGTGTGGATGGTCCTGGATGGCAGGCAGCTCAGCCCCAGTGATGTACTGGGCCGTACGCACTACTCTCTGTAGTGCCTTGCGGTCAGAGGCCGAACAATTGCCGTACCAGGCAAGTGATGCAACCATGCTCTCGATGTTGCAGCTGTAGAACCTATTGAGGATCTCAGGACCCATGCCAAATCTTTTTAGTTTCCTGTGAGGGAATAGGCTTTGTCATGCCCTCTTCACAACTGTCTTGGTGTGTTAGGACCATTCTAGTTTGTTGTTGAACAAGGAACTTGAAACTCTCAACCTGCTCTACTACAGCCACGTCAATGAGAATTGGGGCGTGCTCGGTGCTCCTTTTCCTGTAATCCACAATCATCTCCTTAGTCTTGGTTATGTTGAGGTTATGTTGTTATTCTGGCACCACCCGGCCAGGTCTCTGACCTCCTCTCTATAGGCTGTCTCATTGTTGTCGGTGATCAGGCCTACCACTGTTGTGTCATCTGCAAACTTAATGATGGTGTTGGAGTCGTGCCTGGCCATGCAGTCGTGGGTGAACAGGGAGTACAGGAGGGGACTGAGCACGCACCCTTGCGGAGCTCCAGTGTTGAGGATCAACGTGGCAGATGTGTTGCCCTAACCACCTGGGGGCGGCCCATCAGGAAGCTCAGGATCCAGTTGCAGAGGGAGGTGTTTAGTCCCAGGATCCTTAGCTTAGTGATGAGCTTTGAGGGTACTATGAGGGCACTAACATCTCTAAAACTACAAATTATTCCCAAAATTCTAGACCTCAGCTCAATGTAGTATTAGTGGGGCTGTTGAACAAGTTGAGGAGATTAAATTACTTGGTGTTACCTTAGTGAAATCCCTGATCAGTTTCTTTCCTCTCCAGCAACTGAGTTAGGAAGGACACCTGTATCTTTGTATGGACTGGGTGTATTGATACACCATCCAAAGTGTAATTAATTACTTCACCGTACTCAAAGGGATTTTCAATGTCTTCTTTTAAATTTTTTACATATCTACCAATAGGTGCCCTTCTTTGCGAGGCATTGGAAAACCTCCCTGAATCTGTGCTTGCAATTCACTGCTCAACTGAGGAACCTTAGAGATAACTGTATGTGTGGGGTACAGAGATGAGGTAGTCATTCAAAAAAAAAATGTTCAACACTATTATTGCACATGGAGTCAGTCCATGCAAAATACTATTTAACTTGTTAAGCAAATCTTTACTCCTGAACTCATTTAGGCTTGCCATAACTTATTGACTCAAAACATTTCATATTTTCATTTTAAGTCATTTGGAAACATTTGTAAAAACATAATTCCACTTTGACATTATGGGTATTGTGTGTAAGCCAGTGACAAAAATCTCAATGAAATCCATTTTAAATTCAGGCTGTAACACAACAAAATTGTGAAGAAGTAAAGGGTGAGAATACTTTCTGAAGGCATTGTATTTCCTTGACACTCCCTACCAAAGTATCCGGATCAATTAGAAAACAACAGGAGTGGACTGGGACAAGAATTTGGCATTGGCATTTTATCTACACCAGCCCACAGTACAGTGAGCAATGCCAACTCCATACACACACCCTATCCCCCTGACCCTACACATCGTCCTTACACACAGGCACTGGTACTGACACGTAACACGGGCAGGACAGTACAGTGTTTCTTAACCCTTTCTGTACCACTGACTTACAAGACATGGTCCTCTTCCTCTTTCTTAACCATCTGATGTTTAAAACAAATACAACATGTTAAACACCACTGGAGATACAACTCACCACTCTAACTGGGCCTCTGCTCGAGCCATTTGTGACCCGATTTAGAAAACTAGGCGTATGTCACAAGTCATGACTTCACAGGAGAGCCGTTGGAACGTATTTTTTTTCTCAAACGTGAACTTTCATGTGCCTTAAAACCTCTCAAGGGTAGCGTCCCACCTGGCCAACATCCAGTTAAATTGCAGAGCGGGAAATTCAAAAATACTAAATTCAAATATTTAACATTCTTGAAAATATAGGTGTTATACATCAAAATAAAGCTTAACTTCTTGTTAATCCAGCCACCATGTCAGATTTCTTTTACCGCGAAAGCAAACCATGCGATTATCTGAGGACAGCGCCCCGCATACAAACAGATGAAAATCATGTTTCAACCAGGCTGGTGCGACACAAAAGTCAGAAATAGCGATATAAAAAATGCCTTATGATCTTCTTCTGTTGCCACTCCAAAAGGTCCCAGTTATATCACAAATGGTCCTTTTGTTCGATAACGTCCTTCATATTGTCCATAAAAACTCAGTTTAGCTCGCTCGCATCAGTCAATAATCCACCCATTTTCCCTCCATCATAATGCATACAAAATGAATCCCAAACGCTACTAATAAAATTTTCCAAACACGTCAAACAACGTTTATAATCAAACCATAGGTATCCTAATACGCAAATAAATGATACAATTTAAGACGGAGAATCGTTATTGTCTTTGCCAGAGAAAAATACCAAAGAATGCGCTTTCTTCGACCCGCTTGGAAACACTACAGACAAAATGGAAGCCTCCTAGAAAAACTAAAATTTCTGGGTCATTTTTTCAAAACCCAGCCTGAAAATCTTTCTAAAGACTGTTGACATCTAGTGGAAGCCCTAGGAACTGCAATCTGGGAGAACTTGGCCTTATAATTAAAGTCATAGCCATTGAAAAAAGTGGTAAGCTTTGGTTTGGTCCTCGGGGTTTCGCATGCCATATTAGTTATGTTATACTCACATACATTATTTTAACAGTTTTAGAAACTGTAGAGTGTTTTCTATCCAAGTCTACCAATTATATGCATACCCTAGCTTCTGGGCCTGAGTAACAGGCAGTTTACTTTGGGCACGCTTTTCATCCGGATGTCAAAATACTGCCCCCTACCCCAGAGAGGTTAATAACAAACTTTTATGCCATCAGTAAATAAGAAATACATTGTTAAAATACAAGCCTAGTTGGTTTAGCCACAGAAAAAGTAATCAACCTTCCCTGTAGCCATAAATGACTGAGATAATGAGTGGATTGGACATGCCTAGAAATTCGTTTGGATTGGTCTGCATCTGCATCTATAAAATGAGCTGCTAGTTATGCGTAGATAATAATTTCTGCTGCAGTTTTTTCTAAATATACCATTTTAGCCATGGAGAACTGCAAATATGTTGCTACTGCTCTCAATAACATTACTGCCCTGAATTTGTCCGGCTCTATCAAAAAAAGTCGGTGGACTTTCTGGAGGATGATCGTGGCGTGCTGACTCTCTCTGACTGAAAATTAATCAGACGATGAGGAAATCCCTGATTTAGGTAAAAACATTTTCATTGAAGAAGACATTGTAGAGTCTTCTGATGACAGTGATGGGGAAGAAATGGCAATCAACAGTGTTGTTATCACGGAAGTAGTTGACCGAGTTTGCTAGTAAAAGCTTGCTGTTAGCTAGCCAGCTGAAGTTTGATGGCTGGTTTGCTACCTAACAATGAACCTATCTGGTTAACTTTAGCTAGCAATGACAATCAATTTGTATTGATAGTAACGTTACTCTATGGATTGGGATTTTAGATCCTTTTTTTATCTAGCTTGCTAACGTTAACGTTACATGTCTAAACAAAAGACCCCAAGTTAAAGCTTACTGTTTGCTAGCTAACGTTAGCAGAGGTTAGATGGCTGACTTGACTTACATATATGAAGTGTGTGTAATGTCAGTGATGTTTTCTCAGAATGCCATTTCGCATTGCTAGTTATAGCACTTTGGTGGAAAGCTGCTGCCATCCCATGTGACAAAAGCAGCAGTGTGGCGTCTCAACAAGGAATTGATGACAATACTTAGGATGTAAAGCATAAACACATTTTGATTATTTAATTGACCTCCAACATGATCGGCACTACTTTTATTGATCTCACATTATTTCTGGATTTTCCAGAGTGTAGTCTGGCTGTCTTCCTTCAGGAATCTGTGGAGAAAATTGCTGTCCCACATCTTGAGCAATAAGACCAGGACAGACCTGTACTGGCAGTGCCAGGTGAACAACTATCAGGTCTTCAGATCTGACAATCTGCCAGAAGCTGTTATATCAGCCAAGCTGAAGAAGCAAGAGCAGCATCTCCTGCTTGTTCAGAGTGAGCGGTCTGTCTACCAGACGATGGTTGCTGACTGCAAGACCACCTGTCAAGACCTGCAGTTGTCTCTGGTGGCCCCTACTGAACCAGCAAGCAAAGTCATCAGGATGCATTACAGCTTTGATTAAGCATGTAAGCAACATTTCCTCCTTTATACTGATTAAGGACATAGATGGCTAGATAGATATACACACACAACAGAAGAAAAAAATATATATATGGGAGGCAGGCAAATACCTTTCACTGAGCTGTGGAAAGACATTGACAGGGGTGAGACAATTAATTGTAATTTATCATAATGTTATTTTGTTGTTTGCAGGCGCACTGTCCTTCTGACCCTATGCAGCCAGGTTCCATCTACTTTTTAACTTTTCGCAAGTGTGGCTTGTTTGGTGTCTACTGTGCAGGAATACCACAACAAGTAAACTATTGATTGATGAAGGCATGTCATCCAGCAAAGGCAGCAGCGCAGACATCAACTACATGCACAATTTCTTCACCAACTACAGAGTTGGGGAAACACAGTTGGACCTGAATTGTGATAACTGTAGTGGCCAAAACAAGAACAAGTTTGTGCTCTGGTATTGTGCCTGGCGGACAAATGCACAAGCTCCACCACAGTCTAAAGTACTACTTAAGTATTTTTGGGGGGTATCTACATTACTTTACTATTCATATTTTTGGCAACTTTTACTTCTACTTCACAACATTCCGAAAGAAAACAATGGACTTTTTACTCCATACATTTTCCCTGACACCCAAAAGTACTCGCTACATTTTGACAGGAAATGTAACGAGAGAACATCCCTGGTCATCCATACTGCATTTGATCTGGCAGACTCACTTAACACAAATGCTTCATTTGTAAATTAGTGTTGGAGTGTGACCCTGGATATTCGTCAATAAAAAAATAATATGAAAATTGGGCCGTCTGGTTACATATATGGAATTTGAAATTATTTATACTTTGACTTTTGAGACTTAAGTATTATTAAAACCAAATACTTTTAGACTTTTACTCAAGTAGTATTTTACTGGGTGACTTTTACTTTTACTTCTGTCATTTTCTATTAAGGTATCATTACATTTACTCAAGTATGACCCCAATACCTTTTCCACCACTGAACGTGGCGTGGGGTTATAGCATTTCTTTCACATGGCCCATCAATTTAGACAAGTGTGTCTGGGTAAGAGCCATCTAATATTTATAAAGTCTTTTGTATCTGGACACTTTCTGTTTACCTGGAATTTTTCCATGTTGTTGGCTACTACCACTTTAAATCTTTACTACACTACTCACTGTTTAGCACATGACCTCTGGTGCTGGATTAAGAGTGTGTGAACAATGCTGAATGGGTGTAGACAAAGGAGAGCTCTCCAGTAGGTACCAAAACATTCAAAGGCCCTTTTCTCAAAAGTGAGTTTACAAGTTTATCAACTTTCAAATCAGAATTACTTTCCCATTGTTCCTCAAAAATGCAGTGTATGATATACCATTTTGTAGCTCTTAGTCTCTACTTTTTACCAATATAAAAAGACCCATTTAAAATGTTGCTACATAAGACCGAATCCAGGTGGTGAGTCACATTTGGTTTGCCTCCCTGTTGTGCTGTCTATCTGTCTCAGCATCTTCTCTGCAGTCACTCGGTGCTTCTTCTTGTTCTCTGTCTACCTGTCTCTCTGCTTAAGCCTTATACTTTATAAAAATAAATCTAACAACTTGGGCTATATTTTAAATCACGTGTCCCCCTGAATGAACATCTACCCTAAGTGTTACTACTACAGAGCTCCAGACTAACATTTTCCTCTGGTGTCACAACATTTTACAGTTGGGGACACCAGCCCTGAGTAATCATCTTATAAAGTCATTCTCATTGCTTTATTAAGAAGTATAAATAATAAACTACTGAGGTATTCAAGTTGTTTCATCTAACATGTCCAAGCAGGAATGCATGATGCAACATAATCCAGTGATTGTCATGAACTTTAGTTGACAACCAACTATAGTTCTTATATTTTACTGTCATAGTAGGACTCCAGAATGTCCAGATTTAGTTGTTTTGGTCAATAGTGATGAATTACATACATCTTCATGTGAACTAACTACTGTACACAGAACGATATAAACGTAACATAAAATGTTGGTCCAATGTTTCATGAGCTGAAATAAAAGATCCCAGGAATGTTCCATACGCACAAAAAGCGTATTTCTCTAAAATGTTGTGCACAAATGTGTTTACATCCCTGTTGGTGAGCATTTCTCCTTTATGGCATATTGTATGGCATATCAAGAAGCTGATTAAACAGCATGATCACAGATACACCTGGTGCTGGGGACAATAAAAGGCCCCTTTAAAATGTGCAATTTTGTCACACATCACAATGTCACTGATGTCTCAAGTTTTGAGGGAGTGTGCAATTGACATGCTAAATGCAGGAATCTCCACCAGAGCTGTTGCCAGATAATTTAATGTTAATTTCTCTACCATAAGCCGCCTCCAACGTTGTTTTTAGATAGTTTGGCAGTACGTCCTACCGGCCTCACAACCACAGACCACATGTATGGCATGGTGTGGGCGACATTGTGAACGTTGTGAACAGAGTGCCCCATGGTGGCTGTGGGGTTATGGTATGGGCATTTTATTGTTGGCAATTTGAATGCACAGAGATACTGTGACTAGATCCTGAGGCCCATTGTCTAAAGCCCTTCTTACATCAGCTGATGTCACAAAGTGCTGTACAGAAACCCATTGTAAAACCCCAAACAGCAAAGCAATGCAGGTGTAGAAGCACGGTGGCTAGGAAAAACTATCTAGAAAGGCCAGAACCTAGGAAGAAACCTAGAGAGGAACCAGGCTATGTTAGGTGGCCAGTCCTCTTCTGGCTGTGCCGGGTGGAGATTATAACAGAACATGGCCAAGATGTTCAAATGACGGTGTGTTCCAGTTCCCGCCAATATCCAGCAACTCCGCACAGCCATTGAAAAGGACAACATTCCACAGTCAATAACCTGATCAACCCTGTCACAACAGATACTGACTGGTTTTCTGATCCACGCCCCTATGTTTTTTAAGGTATCTGTGACCAACAGATGTATTTCTCCATAGATTAGGGCCTAATTTATTTATTTCAATTGATTGTTTTCCTTATATGAACTGTAAGTCAGTGAAATCTTTGTAATTGTTTCATGATGCATTTTATGGTAAGTTAATAAAGGTGTTCTTTGTCATGCTCCTTCCATCTAGAGCTGATGGAATGTTTAGCAGGTGTAAATGTTCTTTGTCAGGTCACATTTCACAATTAAAACAAGTGTATTTTCTCCCCCCCCCCCTACGGGTGGTTGACCTGACAGGTAAAACGTGTATGTTATTCCCCCCATAGGGGTGGTTGACCTGACAGGTAAAACGTGTATGTTATTTCTCCCCCTAGGGGTGGTTGACCTGACAGGTAAAACGTGTATGTTATTCCCCCCCTAGGGGTGGTTGACCTGACAGGTAAAACGTGTATGTTATTCCCCCCCTAGGGGTGGTTGACCTGACAGGTAAAACGTGTATGTTATTCCCCCCCTAGGGGTGGTTGACCTGACAGGTAAAACGTATATGTTATTTCCCCCCTAGGGGTGGTTGACCTGACAGGTAAAACGTGTATGTTATTTCCCCCTAGGGGTGGTTGACCTGACAGGTAAAACGTGTATGTTATTTCCCCTCCTAGGGGTGGTTGACCTGACAGGTAAAACGTGTATGTTATTTCCCCCTAGGGGTGGTTGACATGACAGGTAAAACGTGTATGTTATTCCCCCCCTAGGGGTGGTTGACCTGACAGGTAAAACGTGTATGTTATTTCCCCCCCTAGGGGTGGTTGACCTGACAGGTAAAACGTGTATGTTATTTCCCCCCCTAGGGGTGGTTGACCTGACAGGTAAAACGTGTATGTTATTTCCCCCTCTAGGGGTGGTTGACCTGACAGGTAAAACGTGTATGTTATTCCCCCCTAGGGGTGGTTGACCTGACAGGTAAAACGTGTATGTTATTCCCCCCTGGGGGTGGTTGACCTGACAGGTAAAACGTGTATGTTATTCCCCCCTAGGGGTGGTTGACCTGACAGGTAAAACGTGTATGTTATTCCCCCCTAGGGGTGGTTGACCTGACAGGTAAAACGTGTATGTTATTTCCCCTCTAGGGGTGGTTGACCTGACAGGTAAAACGTGTATGTTATTCCCCCCTAGGGGTGGTTGACCTGACAGGTAAAACGTGTATGTTATTTCCCCCCTTGGGGTGGTTGACCTGACAGGTAAAACGTGTATGTTATTCCCCCCTTAGGGGTGGTTGACCTGACAGGTAAAACGTGTATGTTATTTCCCCTCTAGGGGTGGTTGACCTGAGAGGTAAAACGTGTATGTTATTTCCCCCCTAGGGGTGGTTGACCTGACAGGTAAAACGTGTATGTTATTTCCCCCCCTAGGGGTGGTTGACCTGACAGGTAACACGTGTATGTTATTTCCCCCCTAGGGGTGGTTGACCTGACAGGTAAAACGTGTATGTTATTTCCCCCCTAGGGGTGGTTGACCTGACAGGTAAAACGTGTATGTTATTTCCCCCCCTAGGGGTGGTTGACCTGACAGGTAAAACGTGTATGTTATTTCCCCCTCTAGGGGTGATTGACCTGACAGGTAAAACGTGTATGTTATTTCCCCCCCTAGGGGTGGTTGACCTGACAGGTAAAACGTGTATGTTATTTCCCCTCTAGGGGTGGTTGACCTGACAGGTAAAACGTGTATGTTATTCCCCCCTAGGGGTGGTTGACCTGACAGGTAAAACGGGTATGTTATTTCCCCCCTAGGGGTGGTTGACCTGACAGGTAAAACGGGTATGTTATTTCCCCCCTAGGGGTGGTTGACCTGACAGGTAAAACGGGTATGTTATTTCCCCCTCTAGGGGTGGTTGACCTGACAGGTAAAACGTGTATGTTATTTCCCCCCTAGGGGTGGTTGACCTGACAGGTAAAACGTGTATGTTATTTCCCCCCTAGGGCTGGTTGACCTGACAGGTAAAACGTGTATGTTATTTCCCCCCTAGGGGTGGTTGACCTGACAGGTAAAACGTGTATGTTATTTCCCCCCCTAGGGGTGGTTGACCTGACAGGTAAAACGTGTATTTTATTTCCCCCCTAGGGGTGGTTGACCTGACAGGTAAAACGTGTATGTTATTTCCCCCCTAGGGGTGGTTGACCTGACAGGTAAAACGTGTATGTTATTCCCCCCTAGGGGTGGTTGACCTGACAGGTAAAACGTGTATGTTATTCCCCCCTAGGGGTGGTTGACCTGACAGGTAAAACGTGTATGTTATTCCCCCCTAGGGGTGGTTGACCTGACAGGTAAAACGTGTATGTTATTCCCCCCCTAGGGGTGGTTGACCTGACAGGTAAAACGTGTATGTTATTCCCCCCTAGGGGTGGTTGACCTGACAGGTAAAACGTGTATGTTATTCCCCCCTAGGGGTGGTTGACCTGACAGGTAAAACGTGTATGTTATTTCCCCCTCTAGGTGTGGTTGACCTGACAGGTAAAATGCCTCACTTGTTTTTATAAACTACTATGAAAAACATTATTAACAAACTTATTTCAACTTTAACCATTTGAAGTGAAGTGGAGTGAAAGTGAAACAGTGAAATGAAAAGTCATTAGTAATGATGAAAGGTCATTAGGTGCTTCTACACCTGCATGGCTTGCTGTTTGGGGTTTTAGGTTGGGTTTCTGTACAGCACTTGGAGATATCAGCTGATGTACGAAGGGCTATATAAATACATTTTATTTGATTTGATTAGTAATGATGACTATCTTTGGCAGAATGTTCTCAATCTTGTTTGTCACCACAGGAGGTTGGTGGCACCTTAATTGGGGAGGATGGGCTCGTGGTAATGACATGAGCCAACTTAATGGAATGGTATCAAGTACAACAAACACATGATCTGAATGTGTTTGATGACATTCCATTTGCTCAGTTCCATTATTGTGAGCCGTCCTCCCTTCAGCAGCCTCCAGTCCGTCAGGGTTCTTGGTCAGCTAGTTGACAATGCGTGAGACAAAAACTGATGGATTCAATCATTGCAGAATGTACTTTAGTTAATTAATCTGCACTTTTTTCAAAATGTTAAGATGTTTGAGAAATGTGTTGGTAAAATTAAAATGATGTATACATTTTTATTATTAATATATTAAATATAATGCCCATGTTATTTTAGCCATGAAAGAACCACACTCGTATTCCTCTGCGGTGGTTCATGGAGGGGGCACCCCATTTGCTTCCTCCGGTGAGGGACGCACCACAGTGGTCAGAGTGTGGGAGAACATCAACTACTACTACTACTACTACTACTACAACAGCAACGCCTACATCAGCGGGTGAGCAGACCCTGACCCATGAACAGACACCACTGACTCAGTCCAACAGCACTACCCAACAGATCCCACGACTCAGTCCAACAACACTATCCAATTTCTCACCACTCACTCAGTCAAACTACACTACCCAACAGACACCACTGTCCAACTACACTACCCAACAGACACCACTGTCCAACTACACTACCCAACAGACACCACTGTCCAACTACACTACCCAACAGACACCACTGTCCAACTACACTACCCAACAGACACCACTGTCCAACTACACTACCCAACAGACACACTTTCTATATTTATTGTGAAAATCCTTCTCTGTTTCTTTGGTTCCCGCTGAGATACGGCTACAACTGGTCTCCTGTGTTTGGTCACGATGCTGGTGAAGAGCAGGAGATGGAGCCATCGTCCAGGTGTCTGGGAAGTACATCCCTGGAAACTACATCAACAGTGGGCGCTCTCTGTCGGCCGGCCAGCCCTACCATGTCTCCTTTTACCCAGCCCACATGGGCAATGAGCTGAGGCCGCTCAGCTGTCGCTTCAACGGTGCCGACATCACCTCCATCGGAGCCTACTGGGTATTGGTGTACTTGGAAAAGGCTGGAAATAATTTGTGGGGGAAAAGTATGTCTCAATCTTTAGGTTGGTTCCCTGGAAACAGATTAAACCTAGTCCGGGACTAGTTCCTTTTAGTGGAGATTCTCCATTGAACATGATTTTTAGTCAAAGAGTAAAATTAATCTGGGTCTGGGGATCTGACCCTTTACGATTTGGATGTTTGACATAGATGCTGACAGGACTGTTTTGGTATTTAAGATACATTAACTGAGCCGTTTGAAGGTTAATGAATTTGAATGTTTAGAATATCATTGAGTATTTTCTAAATATGCACACTGTTATTTTTGAGGTTACCCCAATGAAGGAGGAGGGTCACGTACGGGTCACATTTGAGGTTGTATTTACCACAACAAATGAAAAGATGAGTATGTTTGACTTCATCAGAATACATTTAATATACATTAGTTCAGCTTGTTATCTTAGCGTTATACAGCAAACAAATGTTTTGTAAGTGTCACACCCTGATCTGGCTCACCTGTCCTTGTGATTGTCTCCACCCCCTCCAGGTGTCGCTAATTATCCCTAGTGTATTTATCCCTGTGTTTCCTGTCTCTGTGCCAGTCAACCAGCGGTTTTCCTTGCCCCTATTTTTCCCAACCTCTGTTCATTTCTATTCCTCCTGGATTCGACCCTTGCCTGTCCTGACTCCGAACCCGCCTGCCTGACCACTCTGCCTGTTCTGACTACCAGCCTGCCTATTCCCTTGTAAACTGTTTTGGACTCAGATCTAGTTTCTGACCCCTGCCTGGCCTGACTTCGAGACTGCCTATCGCCTGGTACTGTTTGGTCTCTGACCTGGTTTATGAACTCTCGCCTGTCCCCGACCTGTCTTTGCCTACTCTCTTTGTTATAATAAATATCGGAGCTCAACCATCTGCCTCCTGTGTCTGCATTTGGGTCTCGCCTTGTGCCCTTATAGTCAGGGGAGCTACCAGCTGGGCACAGACGACAATTCAAAGTCTACTCCACATTGGTTCAACATAATTTCATTAAAATGATGTGGAAACAACATTTATTCAACCAGTTTGTGCCCAATGGGTAGTTATTGAGATAAATTCACATTTTATCCCAATTAAAAGAAAATAGATAACTCAACTTACATACAGAAAAGTTGTTAAAATTGCAATTTTGATTTATATTGACCTTTTAACTTATCTTTTTTTAAATGTATTTTATTTTTTAGCACTTAAGTCCTACACTATATATTTGTATTAATGTGTTAATTGAACTATCAAATATTATGGATAGGTAGTCACAAGTGCCTCGGGGTATACAAACTTTTATTTTCTCACTTTGTAACTTCTACTGATATTTATCTGGTTCATCTGCAGAAAATGAAATCAGATTGTTTTCCTGTAGTAACATGAACAGGTTGCCAGTGATTTAATGAAGATGTGAGTGTTGTAACAGACTGCAGAAAATGTTGGACAATAATGAAGACGAAAAATTGAGAATCTCATCTGCCCCTCTAGAATTAAATGGAAACACATGTACAGAAGAATGTTTGAAGGGAAGGAGTTCCTCTTGGTGTAATAAAACAACTGAAGATTGGGAGACTGATTTTGAGCGATTTTTGTACACATTCATAGAATCTTGGTACATTCTTGAAATTGTTTGGTTGTTAAATGGTATCTTCCTTTTTATCCCTATTTCAGATCATTAATTTGTTACAATTCAAAAGAACACAATTATTATTTCCTTAAAAAATGTCCATGACACTCCCTCCCAAAGTAGCCTCGACCAATTAGAAAACAATGTCTGACTTCTCAATAGTGACTGACTAAACGTGTTCTTTGTCATGCTCCTTCCAGAACTGATGGAATGTTCAGCAGGTATAAATGCAGTTCTTTGAGGAAGCAGTACACTAGAAGGACCTGGCAGAGACAGAGAGACAAGAAGCTTTCACAGGTTTTGACACACATCTCAAGATAGCACTGTGGGTAACTACACAACTAACTAAATTGAAAATGTGCACTTGTTTTTAATGCATAATACTGGTGTGGGAAATGTTATGAAGTTAATATTCATTATCTCTTGGTGCTTGGGCACAAATATTTTGGCCCTTTTGCCACTAAATTTAAATTTAATGATCTGACATTATTTTAATGTGACAGTAGCTTAGCACTGCAAGAGTGATTGTAGTAAACAAGAGGAGGTTCAACTTTTTAGAGCTGTTTTATAACATTTCACATTAAGAATGGTTTGTTGTTTGTTACGTCACAATTCAAAAGGTTATTTTCTTTTCCCTCCTAGGAAACACTGACCTGACAGGTAAAATGACTTATTTGTTTTGACAAACTACTATGAAAAACATTATTAACTACATTATTTCAAGTTTTACCATTTAAAGTGAAACGGAATGAGAGTGAAATTGACTGAAATTAAAGGTCTTAAGTGTTGATGCCTCACTTTTGCAGAATGTTCTTAATCCTGGTTGTCACAATGTTCTTGGCTGGCTGCTTGGCTTTGCGTGAGTTATAAAAATACAATTCTGAATTATAATTATTAAATAATAGCTTTTGTGCTTTCACCAATTTGTCTTTTTCAGTTAGACAGTTCTTCTTTGAGACATAAACTAATGTATTAAATCATTGCAGAATGTACTTTAGTTAATTCATCTGCACTTTATTCATGATATAAAGATCTTTCAGAAATGTGTTGTTAAAAATAAAATGATGTATATAAATATGTATTATTAATATAGTAAATATAGTAAACATATTGGCCATGTTATTTTAGCCATCAAAGACCCCTACTCGTATTCCTCTGCGGTGGGTCAGGGAGGTGGCACCCCATTTGCTTCCTATGGTGAGGGGCGCATCACGGGAGTCAGAGTGTGGGAGACCAACAACAACTACTACTACTACTACTACTACTACAACTACAACAGCAACAACTACATCAGTGGGTGAGCAGACTCTGACCCATGAACAGACACCACTGACTCAGTCCAAATACACTACCCAACAAACACCACTGACTCAGTCCAACAACACTACCCAACAAACACCACTGACTCAGTCCAACTACACTACCCAACAACCACGACTGACTCAGTCCAACTACACTACCCAACAAACACCACTGACTCAGTCCAACTACACTACCCAACAAACACCACTGACTCAGTCCAACAACACTACCCAACAAACACCACTGACTCAGTCCAACTACACTACCCAACAACCACGACTGACTCAGTCCAACTACACTACCCAACAAACACCACTGACTCAGTCCAACTACACTACCCAACAGACACCACTGACTCAGTCCAACTACACTGCACAACAGACACCACTGACTCAGTCCAACTACACTACCCAACAAACACCACTGACTCAGTCCAACTACACTACCCAACAAACACGACTGACTCAGTCCAACTACACTACCCAACAGACACCACTGACTCAGTCCAACTACACTGCACAACAGACACCACTGACTCAGTCCAACTACACTACCCAACAAACACCACTGACTCAGTCCAACTACACTACCCAACAGACACCACTGACTCAGTCCAACTACACTGCACAACAGACACCACTGACTCAGTCCAACTACACTACCCAACAACCACGACTGACTCAGTCCAACTACACTACCCAACAAACACCACTGACTCAGTCCAACTACACTGCCCAACAGACACCACTGACTCAGTCCAACTACACTGCACAACAGACACCACTGACTCAGTCCAACTACACTACCCAACAACCACGACTGACTCAGTCCAACTACACTACCCAACAAACACCACTGACTCAGTCCAACTACACTACTCAATAGACTTTCATTCTTTCTTTCTTTCTTTCTTTCTTTCTTTCTTTCTTTCTTTCTTTATTTGTTGTGTTTATTACATATTCAGTTTATGACCAAACAATATTGTTATCGTATCTAACCCAGAGTACAATATAAAATGTAATTCCTTGATATTCTCTGACGCTACCTGCTGTCTCGGTCTGAATGTGCCTTATCAAAACACAACCAACGTGAAAAGCTTCCTCTGTTTTAGGTTCCAGCTGAGATACGGTAGCAACTGGTCTCCTGTGTTCGGTAACGAAGGGAGTGTAAAGCAGGTGATGGAGCTGTTTAATGATGAGGCCATTGTCGAGGTGTCTGGGAAGTACAACCCAGCAGACTACATCTGCTACCTGGTGTTAACCACCAACATGGGGCGCACTCTGTCAGCCGGCATGCCCAACCAGGTCTCCTTCAACTTCTACCCATCCAACATGGGCAACGAGCTGAGGATCCTCAGCGGTCGCTTCAACGGTGCTGGAATCACCTCCATCGGAGCCCACTGGGGATTTGTGGACATGGAAGGGGCTGGAAACAGTACTCTGGGAACAGCACTGGAAACAGTAACTCCTATTTATTAGGGGAAAAAAGTATGTCTTGCTCTTCGGGATGGTATCCCAGATACAGATTAAGCCTAATCCTGGACTAGTTACTTTCAATGGAGATTCTCCATTCAACATGCTTTTTATTCCAGGAGTAAACTTAATCTGGGTCCAGGAAACTGACCTTATATGATGGACGGATGTTTGACAGACGCTGACAGAACAGTTTTTATTTCACTATCTGTTTGTTATTTCACTTTTATTTCACTGATTGAATTTGAATGTTTTGAGTACTTTGGAAGTACTTTTGAGGTGATTCCTCACTTGAAGCAGTAATAAAATATTTCTTAACATTCAAATTCATTCAGTTCAAATTCTCATGAAGCATCCATTAGATAGGAATATTCAAACAGTCCTGTCAGCTTGGGTCAACATGCGTTGTTATCACATTTTATCACAATAAAGGAAAGATTCATATGGGATTTAAAGGATTAATTATATCTTTGATTAATGGAACAATCAAATATTATGGGGAGATAATAGTGTTTCAGGGTGTTTCACCTTCACTATTTTATACACTCTGCATTTGTTATTTGTTGATCCTTTTCTGCTACATCTGCTTCTGGACATTTTAATAAAAAGCATATCTTTAATCATTATATTTCATTGTATTCCTTTTGATAAGACAATACATACAGTAGTGGCCAGAAGATACGATAAACTAATCTGTCATCTTAACAAACCCTACCTCAATGGTGTCAATAAGGAACTACATTTATAACAGCAAGACCGTTGAAACGCCTATTCAATAGTAATGAAGGGAAAAAATGGATAGTTACATATCGGGATATTATTTTCCACGATATATCATGTTGTATCGCATCAACAATATCAAACTATTATTTTTGTGCTAGTTGGCTGTCCCTGCACTAAAACTCTTATTTGTCTTGGTAGACTGTTTTACTTCACATTTTCATTTTAAATAGGAAGCGCATTTTTGGGGGGCAATTTTACTTCCATTACTTTCTCATGCTTTCTAGTCTCTCTGCCACAGACATATAGTGAGCAATGTTTGGAACATCGAATCACAATAAATAACAGTATATAACCACAATAAGTGTAGAATCATGAGAATCGTAATACATATCATACCAACACCATATAATTGTTATAATATGGGGCTGCATAGTGTTTTAGTTAAAGCTAAAGTCTGAGATTTGGGAAGCTGTTCAATGTACAGCTGTATACCAAAACAAGTGGTGGGGAGGGACACAACTTTGTTACGAATCACAGACTGTGTGGATGGTCTAGATTAGACAGTTTGATAGATGGGGCTTATACAGTATATGGATGGTCTAGATTAGACAGTTTGATAGATGGGGCTTATACAGTATATGGATGG
>NW_027258164.1:0-100908 GCF_045791955.1 Oncorhynchus clarkii lewisi | reverse complement strand
TGCCTCACCTTCCCTCTTAACACACGTTTAGATGAAACAAGCCCTGTTTGTAGTGTAGGCTGTTAGTTTACTGCTTTACCTTCCCTCTTAACACACGTTTAGATGAAACAAGCCCTGTTTGTAGTGTAGGCTGTTAGTTTACTGCCTCACCTTCCCCTTAACACACGTTTAGATGAAACAAGCCCTGTTTGTAGTGTAGGCTGTTAGTTTACTGCTTCACCTTCCCTCTTAACACACGTTTAGATGAAACAAGCCCTGTTTGTAGTGTAGGCTGTTAGTTTACTGCCTCACCTTCCCTCTTAACACACGTTTAGATGAAACAAGCCCTGTTTGTAGTGTAGGCTGTTGGTTTACTGCCTCACCTTCCCTCTTAACACACGTTTAGATGAAACAAGCCCTGTTTGTAGTGTAGGCTGTTAGTTTACTGCCTCACCTTCCCCTTAACACACGTTTAGATGAAACAAGCCCTGTTTGTAATGTAGGCTGTTAGTTTACTGCTTCACCTTCCCTCTTAACACACGTTTAGATGAAACAAGCCCTGTTTGTAGTGTAGGCTGTTAGTTTACTGCGTCACCTTCCCTCTTAACACACGTTTAGATGAAACAAGCCCTGTTTGTAGTGTAGGCTGTTAGTTTACTGCGTCACCTTCCCTCTTAACACACGTTTAGATGAAACAAGCCCTGTTTGTAGTGTAGGCTAATACATTGTGTTCCAAAAGTATTGGGGACAGTGACACATTTTGTGACATTGCGTGCTATGAATATGGGACCAAATATTTTTGGTACTACTTTAATACACATAAGTGAATTTGTCCCAATACTTTTGGTCCCCTAAAATGGGGGAACTAGGTTTAGGAATGCTGTCATTTCTAAACGGTTCAACCGATATGGATGAAAATACCCTCAAATTTAAAGCTGACAGTTTGTCATTGTATCATTTCAAATTCATAGTGCTGGAGTACAGAGCCAAAACAACACATTTGTCACTTTCCCAATACTGTTGGAGCTCACTGTTATGTTTCTTCCTATAGATGAAACGAGCTGCTTCGTCTTGAAATGGGACAACAGATGCTCCTCACCCTGAAGGGCCTCGTCTCATCCAACGATACATGTTCCATTGGCTAACTAACTAGGCCTAATTTAATTTCACTACCATGAGTCCGGACCTCCACCGGATAAGGAGCTCTTCCTGTTGATGATCATGTAATACACTTCTGGAGACATTAATGGTTCATTTTCTGATTTCTCCAAGGCCTACTACTAAAACCACATTTAATTGATACATTATTTTATACAGAACTTTTTATTTTAACATTCATTAATCATGATGTGTAGCATGTTTAAGAGACTAATAACACGAGTAGAATCAGTCTTAATTGAATTAGCCCATTTGCCTATATAATGTTTTATATAATGCTTAGTTACTACATTACCCATCAGAGTTAGGCTATGTCTAGTGGTTACACCTACTTCCTGGGGGAGGGGGCTGTTATCTGCATGGTGTTGGCTCAGTCTTATTGGTCATCACTTACTATGATGCTTTAGAAAGGGGTTCTGTGCGGAGCTAGGTCAATAGGAGGCACCACTCAGTCACTCTCCCCATCTGGCCTTTTGGAGGTGAAATCAATGCCCCCTTTTCTCTCTAAAGGACCCTCTCCTGGTATTGGGTCACCATCTGCCAGTGGGATCCCCGCCCGACCGTCCTCCATTTCAACAACGTAAGGAATCTACGGGCAGCTCAGTGTCTACAGCTCATCAGCCTCTAGTGCTGATGTTCCATTCTATTAGAGGACCAATGTGCATCCATCCGCTGGGCTTGTTGCTGCAGGAATCAGGCTGTTGAGTTACTGTGTGATTCATGTAATGTGGGCTGGCTGGGTTATTTAATGATTTCTAGTTCTTATATATTCTAGTTATTTATAATGAATGTTGACTGAGTGCTGTGGGGATGTTGTGTTAGATTAGAACCCAGACCATACCTTGAAACAGACCGTTTCAGACTGAACAGACAGACTGAAACAGCATTAAGAGGTTAGGCTGTGTGATTGTGTCGCCACGCATCTCTCCTGTTCTGATGGTGGCGTGGATCCTCACCGCCCTCTCGCTGACACACCACCACATTGTGAGGAGCTTCCAGATCAATTCTATCAGATGTAGATATGGTGATGTTGGTGTGATGTTGGTGAGGTCTCTGACCCTTGAGTAGCCTAGAGAGACGATCAGTCCTTTTAGAAGGATCAAAATATCACCTGGATCTGTGTGTTTCCAAGCTGTTTTAGGCCCTGTAGGGTGTAGGAACATAGTCCCTCTGCTAACATGCAGCGCCAGCCGAACATCCCCCAGTGGTCCCATCAGTCCACAGACTTCCACTGCGTTCCCTCTGTATCCTGTATGATATTAGGTGTACAGCAAGCCAGGCCTGTCTGTTAGGTTAAATACATCCTGTCATATTAAGGCAGGGGGGGTATTCATCTGCCTCAGCTGCCGTTAGAGAGGGACACTGACTGACCCAGGGAATCACTAACGTTGTTTTTGGCAGCTGTGGATATACCCTGGAAAGGCAATGTACGGCGTCTGCCTAAGCTGTTCAGCACGCATACAGGCTGCTGCAAACACACATGTTCATGCGCACACACACCTGAGGCACAATCTGTCCCATGTGTGTGTGTCCCTTCTGTGTACGCGTTTGTGTGTGTGTGTTGCCGTGGTGAGGACTGAGATAAAGGGATAATTAGCCCCAGAGGACATAGCTCTCTCTCCCTCTCGCTCTCTCTCTCTCGGGACAGTAACGTTAAGGGGTGAGAGGGAGACAGGCGGCTGTGACGGTAACGTTAAGGGGTGAGAGGGAGACAGGCGGCAGGGACGGTAACGTTAAGGGGTGAGAGGGAGACAGGGACGGTAACGTTAAGGGGTGAGAGGGAGACAGGGACGGTAACGTTAAGGGGTGAGAGGGAGACAGGGACGGTAACGTTAAGGGGTGAGAGGGAGACAGGGACGGTAGCGTTAAGGGGTGAGAGGGAGACAGGGACGGTAACGTTAAGGGGTGAGAGGGAGACAGGGACGGTAACGTTAAGGGGTGAGAGGGAGACAGGGACGGTAACGTTAAGGGGTGAGAGGGAGACAGGGACGGTAACGTTAAGGGGTGAGAGGGAGACAGGGACGGTAACGTTAAGGGGTGAGAGGGAGACAGGGACGGTAACGTTAAGGGGTGAGAGGGAGACAGGGACGGTAACGTTAAGGGGTGAGAGGGAGACAGGGACGGTAACGTTAAGGGGTGAGAGGGAGACAGGGACGGTAACGTTAAGGGGTGAGAGGGAGACAGGGACGGTAACGTTAAGGGGTGAGAGGGAGACAGGGACGGTAACGTTAAGGGGTGAGAGGGAGACAGGAACAGTAACGTTAAGGGGTGAGAGGGAGGTAGTGGCAGGCTGCTATGTCCCATCCTTTACCCCTCTTCATCGTAGATTTCTACTGTACTAGTTAAATAGCCACACATGACATGTCAAGGAAGGAAGGAAGGAAGGAAGGAAGGAAGGAAGGAAGGAAGGGCTTGTGACTTGTGAGTGTGCATGCTTCATGTATTTGTACACTTTGCATTCAATCATAAGCACACACACACACACACACACACACAGACACACACACACAGACACACACACAGACACACACACACAGACACACACACCCCAACTGAATTCCTTAGGCTATGTATGTTTCCTGTGTACTGGTTTCACAGAGCTGAGTGGTGTAGCTCTCCCAGCGATATGAATGCTGGTCCTCTTGAACCTTAATAGGTGTCTGAAACAGAGCCAGCTACTGTGTTGCAGCCTGCAGCTCTCCCTGGCTGTCTCTCTGAACCCCACTATTTTCTATAGTTAGACTGTTCTGTTGTTACCATGGCGCCCTAGAAGCAGCCTAAGCACTGTAGATGTGTACATATGAAGTCATTTTTGTATGTGTTATTAATGGTTGATAGTTTTAGATAGCAGAGTGTTTATTGCGCGTATCTGGTGTTTTTCAGCCATGGATTTGCAGATTGACTGACAGGTTATGTTTTTGAGCCATGGATTTGCAGATTGACTGACAGGTTATCATGTTTTTCAGCCATGGATTTGCAAATTGACTGACAGGTTATCATGTTTTTCAGTCATGGATTTGCAGATTGACTGACAGGTTAACATGTTTTTCAGCCATGGATTTGCAGATTGACTGACAGGTTAACACGTTTTTGCTTGGCTAACTAGCTAGCTAGCTGGCTAATGTTTTTGCTTGGCTAACTAGCTAGCTAGCTGGCTAATGTTTTTGCTTGGCTAACTAGCTAGCTAGCTGGCTAATGTTTTTGCTTGGCTAACTAGCTAGCGAGCTGGCTAATGTTTTTGCTTGAAAAATGCACCTGGACACAGTACCAATTTTTTTTGGTTTCACGTGGCTGCCAATTCCTGATCTTCCGACAACATCATTTGAAAAGTGGCCTGAGGGGTGAGGGGAATGGGAGACAGAGAACTACAGCAGTGCCGAGGCAGAGGGCTCGTGGTGAGGACAACTGGCTACTATTCTGAACGTTGTGTGGTGATCTTTCTGTCGCCCAGAGCTGCTGAGGCATCACCCAAGTGGTGCTACACAGAGAGGAAGTGGAGAATCCCAGTAGCTGTAAGAGTCAGGCTGGTTCCCTGACTTACCCTCTACAAGATATCAGCAGACCCCACCGTCTACCATCCTCTGACCAGCCCTCTCTGCTCAACCAATGAGCTGACCCTCTCCATCTTCAGAGGATGCAGCTTTCAAAGACTTGGCTTCTATTGGTTGGCCTGTCATGATATATTCCTTGTTTTTTGCTCTTGAAGCGCTTTAAGATTCTATGAAAAGTGCATGTAATGTAGTATTATTATTTTTCTGTGTTCTAGAAGCCTCCTCTCGCTCTGTGTTCTAGAAGCTTCCTCTCGCTCTGTGTTCTAGAAGCCTCCTCTCGCTCTGTGTTCTAGAAGCTTCCTCTCGCTCTGTGTTCTAGAAGCTTCCTCTCGCTCTGTGTTCTAGAAGCCTCCTCTCGCTCTGTGTTCTAGAAGCTTCCTCTCGCTCTGTGTTCTAGAAGCCTCCTCTCGCTCTGTGTTCTAGAAGCTTCCTCTCGCTCTGTGTTCTAGAAGCCTCCTCCCGCTCTGTGTTCTAGAAGCTTCCTCTCTGTGCTCACTGCTCAGAGTGTGTTGGGCAGCGCTCTGTTCTGCTGCCTCTGCTTTCCCAAAGTGTGTTTTAACGCGAGTCACTCTGGCACATCAGCGTAGAGCGGGAGTGTGTGACTCACCACCAGGAGAGCGGGCCGATGACCGCATAGTCTGCGGGGGCACTCGGGGCTACTGCTCAACTCAGTAAGCATCGCCCCATCGAGGCACAGGGTCCTTCTTTAAAGTTCATACTGTCCTTTGATGGGTCTTGTTCTCGTTTAAATCCCCCTCCCCAGTTAATGAGCTCTTTAACATGCTGTGAATTACAAAGATAGCAGGAGGACCCACACACACACACACATGCAGGCTATATGCAGGCTATATCAGGCTATATCTACCTCTGAGTAGTGGTGACCTCATTCATAGCCACCACTACTAACTGTGCATTGTGTTTATTCCTTTAGTATTATTAGTCAGCCAGATGCTTGTTGTTGCATGTTTGTCAGGGCAGACCCTCATGTTGTCACTCTGGCCTCCTGACTGTGTAGCTTCTGTAGAAGGCTGGGTGTGTTATTTCCCAGAGGCTCTGAGCTGGTCTGACTGGAAGAGGAGGATGGAGAGAGGAGGGGGATAGGGGGGAGAGGAGGATGGAGAAGAGTAGAGGAGGATGGGGAGAGGAGGGGAATAGGGGGGAGAGGAGGATAGAGGGAAGTGGAGGATGGAGGGAAGTGGAGGATGGAGGGAAGTGGAGGATGGAGGGAAGTGGAGGGTGGAGGGAAGTGGAGGGTGGAGGATGGAGGGAAGAGGAGAATGGAGGGAAGAGGAGAATGGAGGGGAGAGGAGAATGGAGGGAAGAGGAGAATGGAGGGGAGAGGAGAATGGAGGGGAGAGGAGAATGGAGGGGAGAGGAGAGGAGGATGGAGGGAAGTGGAGGAGGGAGGGAAGTAGAGGAGGGAGGAGGGAAGTAGAGAGGATGGAGGGAAGTAGAGGGGAGAGGAGGGAGGGAAGTAGAGGGGAGAGGAGGGAAGTGGAGGATGGAGGGGAGAGGAGGGAAGTGGAGGATGGAGGGGAGAGGAGGGAAGTGGAGGATGGAGGGGAGAGGAGGATGGAGGGAAGTGGAGGGAGGAGGGGAGAGGAGGATGGAGGGATGGAGAGGAGGGTGGAGGATGGAGGGAAGTAGAGGGGAGAGGAGCATGGAGGGAAGTAGAGGGGAGAGGAGGATGGATGGAGAAGAGTAGAGGAGGATGGGGAGAGGAGGGGAATAGGGGGGAGAGGAGGATAGAGGGAAGAGGAGGGAAGTGGAGGATGGAGGGAAGTGGAGGATGGGGGGAAGAGGAGAATGGAGGGGAGAGGAGAATGGAGGGGAGAGGAGAATGGAGGGGAGAGGAGAATGGAGGGGAGAGGAGGATGGAGGGAAGTGGAGGATGGAGGGAAGTAGGGAGGATGGAGGGAAGTAGGGAGGATGGAGGGAAGTAGAGAGGATGGAGGGAAGTAGAGAGGATGGAGGGAAGTAGAGAGGATGGAGGGCAGTAGTGAGGATGGAGGGAAGTAGAGAGGATGGAGGGAAGTAGAGGAGGGAGGAGGGAAGTAGAGAGGATGGAGGGAAGTAGAGGGGAGAGGAGGGAGGAGGGAAGTAGAGGGGAGAGGAGGGAAGTGGAGGATGGAGGGGAGAGGAGGGAAGTGGAGGATGGAGGGGAGAGGAGGATGGAGGGAAGTGGAGGGAGGAGGGGAGAGGAGGATGGAGGGATGGAGAGGAGGGTGGAGGATGGAGGGAAGTAGAGGGGAGAGGAGCATGGAGGGAAGTAGAGGGGAGAGGAGGATGGAGGGTGGAGGGAAGTAGAGGAGGGGGGGTGAAATAGAGGGGAGAGGAGGGGGAATTAGAGAGGAGAAGGGAGGGAAGGAGAGAGGAGGAGAAATTAGGGAATTAGAGGGGAGAGGAGGATGGAGTAGGAAGAGGCAGAGGGAAGAGGAGGGGAAACGAGGGAAGTAGAGAGAAGATTAGGGGGGATAAAGAAGCAGAGGAGAAGGAATGGAAGTAGAGGAGAGAGTGGGTTGTGGTCCCATCCTGCTGCCCTACAGAGCTGAAAGGGAAGCCCCGCCCCCTTGCCCTGCCCCCAAGAGCAATGTACTCTTGGAAAACTGACTCTGTGAACGGAACATTGTGTGGGAAGCCCTTCACATCACAGACTCTTTCAAAGAGAAAAGGGAAAAACATTCTTGTCTGTGGAGGGGTTTCAGAATCTGGAGAGGCCTTGGGAGCACTGTGAATACAGCAGCTCAGAGCCCAGCTTGACCTTTGTGACCTGAGAGACAGTATCCAATTGAATTAAGTTCCAAATTTCATCTGGCCCTGTGGCTAGGCTTGGGTTGTGTCCCAAATGGCTCCCTATTCCCTATTTAGTGCACTACTTTGGATGGATCCTGGTGAAAAGTATTGTACTAAATAGGGAATAGGGTGCATTTTGAGATGCAACCTTGACCGTCTAGATTGAGAGGCCAGAGGAACACAGACGCTGGATTCTTCTCTCCATCAGCCCTCCACTGCTCCTGCTGTGGAAATACCACCTCTTCTCAGTCCATCGACCAACGTGTCCAGTCTGAGGACAGCAGGATTACAGATGGGCTCCATGTTTGTTCTCGCGTTTCTGATCCGACTGGAAAACTGTTCACGTTGAAGGTGGGTGGGATATGCTCTCTGAACCTTCCCCCAGTCCACCACAGTTGTATTTCATATCATTCAGAGGTTGTAGAGAGCAGCGACAGTCCCACCCATCCTTTACCTCCTGTTCATGACTTCCACGTCTGACAGAACCTGCATCATGCTGTCCCACACACCCACAACCACTACAGTGTTGTGCCTCGCTTAGCTGGGGTTACAGGACTGCTGAATGATCCCCTCCTACCTGGGCCAGTCTGGAGCAGTCAGGAGAGGAGAAGAACAGAGGAGATGGACAGACTGTGTGTGTGTGTGGGTCTCTTTCTTTCTGTGCCAGGAGAAGGGGGAGAGGGAGGGGAGGTCTGGATAAGGCTGAGACAGAGAAGAGAGGGAGAGAGAGGAGGTCTGGATATGGCTGAGAGAGAGGAGGTCTGGATATGGCTGAGACAGAGAAGAGAGGGAGAGAGAGGAGGTCTGGATATGGCTGAGACAGAGAAGAGAGGGAGAGAGAGGAGGTCTGGATATGGCTGAGACAGAGAAGAGAGAGAGAGAGAGGAGGTCTGGATATGGCTGAGACAGAGAAGAGAGGGAGAGAGAGGAGGTCTGGATATGGCTGAGACAGAGAAGAGAGAGAGGAGGTCTGGATATGGCTGAGACAGAGAAGAGAGGGAGAGAGAGGAGGTCTGGATATGGCTGAGACAGAGAGGGAGGAGGTCTGGATATGGCTGAGCCAGAGAAGAGAGAGAGAGAGGAGGTCTGGATATGGCTGAGCCAGAGAAGAGAGAGAGAGAGAGGTCTGGATATGGCTGAGACAGAGAAGAGAGGGAGAGAGGTCTGGATATGGCTGAGACAGAGAAGAGAGGGAGAGAGGTCTGGATAAGGCTGAGACAGAGAAGAGAGGGAGAGAGAGGAGGTCTGGATATGGCTGAGACAGAGAAGAGAGGGAGAGAGAGGAGGTCTGGATATGGCTGAGCCAGAGAAGAGAGAGAGGAGGTCTGGATATGGCTGAGACAGAGAAGAGAGAGAGAGGTCTGGATATGGCTGAGCCAGAGAAGAGAGAGAGAGAGGTCTGGATATGGCTGAGCCAGAGAAGAGAGAGAGAGAGGTCTGGATAAGGCTGAGCCAGAGAAGAGAGAGAGAGGAGGTCTGGATATGGCTGAGACAGAGAAGAGAGGGAGAGAGAGGTCTGGATATGGCTGAGCCAGAGAAGAGAGGGAGAGAGAGGTCTGGATATGGCTGAGCCAGGGAAGAGAGGGAGAGAGGTCTGGATAAGGCTGAGACAGAGAAGAGAGAGGAGGTCTGGATATGGCTGAGCCAGAGAAGAGAGGGGGAGAGAGGTCTGGATATGGCTGAGACAGAGAAGAGCGGGAGAGAGAGGAGGTCTGGATATGGCTGAGACAGAGAAGAGAGAGAGGAGGTCTGGATATGGCTGAGACAGAGAAGAGAGAGGAGGTCTGGATATGGCTGAGCCAGAGAAGAGAGGGGGAGAGAGGAGGTCTGGATATGGCTGAGACAGAGAAGAGAGAGAGGAGGTCTGGATATGGCTGAGACAGAGAAGAGAGGGAGAGAGAGGAGGTCTGGATATGGCTGAGACAGAGAAGAGAGAGAGGAGGTCTGGATATGGCTGAGCCAGAGAAGAGAGGGGGAAAGAGGGGTTAACTGCCTTGTTCAGGGGCAGAACGACAGATTTTCATCTTGTCAGCTCAGGGGATCCAATCGAGCATCCTTACAGTTAACTAGTCCAACGCAACAACGACCTGCCTCTCTCTCGTTGCACTCCACAAGGAGACTGCCTGTTACGCAAATGCAGTAAGCCAGGGTAAGTTGCTAGCTAGCATTAAACTTATCTTATAAAAAACAATCAGAATCACTAGTTTACTACACATGGTTGATGATATTACTAGATATTATCTAGCGTGTCCTGCATTGCGTATAATGACTGAGCCTACAAGTATCTAAGTATCTGACTGAGCGGTGGTAGGCAGAAGCAGGTGCGTAAACATTCATTCAAACAGCACTTTCCTGCGTTTTGCCAGCAGCTCTTCGTTGTGCGTCAAGCATTGCGCTGTTTATGTAACCGAAGTGAAATGGCTAGCTAGTTAGCGCGCGCTAATAGTGTTTCAAATGTCACTCGCTCTGAGCCTTCTAGTAGTTGTTCCCCTTGCTCTGCATGGGTATCGCTGCTTCGATGGTGGTTGTTGTCGTTGTGTTGCTGGTTCGAGCCCAGGTAGGAGCGAGGAGAGGGGCGTAAGCTATACTGTTACACTGGCAATACTAAAGTGCCTATAAGAACATCCAATAGACAAAGGTTAATGAAATACAAATGGTATAGAGGGAAATAGTCCTATAATTCCTATAATAACTACAACCTAAAACTTCTTACCTGGGAATATTGAAGACTTATGTTAAAAGGAACCACCAGCTTTCATATGTTCTCATGTTCTGAGCAAGGACCTGAAACGTTAGCTTTCTTACATGGCACATATTGTACTTTTACTCACTTTTCCAACACTTTGTTTTTGCATTATTTAAACCAAATTGAACATGTTTCATTATTCGGTACCTCAGAACGCCCCTCCCCTGCTGTAGGTACCCCAGAACGCCCCTCCCCTGCTGTAGGTACCCCAGAACGCCCCTCCCCTGCTGTAGGTACCTCAGAACGCCCCTCCCCTGCTGTAGGTACCTCAGAACGCCCCTCACCTGCTGTCGGTACCTCAGAACGCCCCTCCCCTGCTGTCGGTACCTCAGAACGCCCCTCCCCTGCTGTCGGTACCTCAGAACGCCCCTCCCCTGCTGTCGGTACCTCAGAACGCCCCTCCCCTGCTCTCGGTACCTCAGAACGCCCCTCCCCTGCTGTCGGTACCTCAGAACGCCCCTCCCCTGCTGTCGGTACCTCAGAACGCCCCTCCCCTGCTGTCGGTACCTCGGAATGCTCATCCCATGCTGTCTCAATGATCTTCTGTGTATGTAGGCTACAATACAGCCAGGACTACGTCTAGATGTAATCTCACTGGGTTCGTTCCAAATGGCACCCTATTGTCTATATAGTGCAATACTTTTAACCTGAGCCCTATGTGTTCGGGTCATAAGTAGTGTGCTCTATATAGGGGGATAGGATGTAATTTGGGACCCAGATTCTGAGTTGCTAATTTTGGTCTCCCGCTCCAGTCTTTTGTGCAGTGATGACTTAAGCCTTGGTACACAATATTATCTATTTTATGTAACAGTGGAGTGAAACAGGATTTATAAATGTACCAGAGGGGTTGAGTCTGACCTCGTAAATCACAATGCAGTTCTTCCCACAGCAACAGCGCCCCCTGCTGGCTAACATTACAGATGTGTGTCAGTCAGGATATTATTAAAGGGAGGGGATTGGGATGATATTCTCAGCAGACTTTTTAAACTCAACTATGCTGGTTTGTAATTGTTTACATGAGTTTTCAGCCTCAGTTTTCTCCTGTCTTTCTCTACCCTCCAAGTGAAGACTTGGACCAGATTTCATTGTCATACTGTGTTCCTTTATGAAGATAGAAAACGCTTTGATGCAGTGGTTTCCTGGAGTCAGCAGAATGAAAACAACATCCCCATAGTAATGACTAATACACAGCAGTAGTTGTTTTGAGGGGGAGTTATCCACTTCCTTCCTACAATGTTGCAGTGTTCCTAAATGGAACAGTTGAGATTCTTAACACCAGGGGGAGACGTGGAGTTGTGGGATTCTTATGTCAGGACGGAATGTCAGGAATGTCTCCGAGCCCGGAGCTTTGGAAGTGACAGGATCCTACCACACACAGCTGTTAGTTTGACACACACATACACATACACATACACATACACACACACACATACATACACACACACATACACATACACACACATACACATACATACATACACACACATACATACATACATACACACACATACATACACACATACAGATACATACATACACGCGCCTACACACACACACATATATACACACACACACACACACACACACACACACACACATACACACACATACACATACACACACACACATACATACATACACACACATACATACACACATACACATACATACATACACGTGCCGACACACACACATACACACACACACACATACACATACACACACATACACACATACACACATACACACACACACATACATACATACACACATGTACACACACACACACACACACACACATACACACACACACGTTTAGATTTTATTTTACTGGCCTCTGTATGACTTCATTTGCAATCCAACAGGTTTATTTGACCCTGTAGAGACCCATGTATGCTGCCTCAGCTAATGTGAGGAGAAGTTTATATGAATTGAGTTGATGCACTTAAATTGTGCAGCAATGGTCATTTGGAGACATAGCCTAGTCCTAAAACCCTACCCTGTTTCCACGGTGCCAGGCAGCTGTTGTTCTGAAACTCTGTTCCCAGCGTTGGCTGTGATTTTTCCAGTGGCGGTGTCAGTCTGAAATGCTCCCATTGTCTCAGTGCTTCAAGCCCTGGCAGCGTGGGCTGAAGGGGCGTGGTCCTGGAAACATGACGGACCCTCTATGGCCCTGCTTGTTATGTCGTGTAAGGAGATGAGACCACAATGGCTCCATTCTGAGAGGGCTGAGCTGTAGTTGCACGTGTCACAGTGGGAAAGCCTAGCTAGTCGTTAGGTTATCAGTTGAGAGGTAATTCACAAAGGACATTTTAAACTGTAACAACGACGAGACACATTTTTGTAGGCAGGCCCCTCCCCTCCACATGGTATTGTGCAGGGTTTCCCAAACTCGGTCCCGGGGCCTCCCCGGGTACACGTTTTGGTTTTTGCCCCAGCACTACACAGCTGATTCAAATAATCATAGCTTGATGATGAGTTGGTTATTTGAATCAACTGTGTACTGCTAGGATAAAACCCAAAACGTGCACCTGGGGGGTTGTGAAACCCTAGTATAGTGCACGTGTCAAACTCATTCCACAGATGGCTGAGTGTCTGCAGGTGTTCGCTCCCCCCTACTTGATTGATGAATTAAAGTCACTGATTAGTCAAGAACTCCCCTCACCTGGTTTTATAGATGTTAAATGAAAAGAGAAACCAAAAACCAGTAGATACTAGGCCCTCCATGGAATGAGTCTGACAGCCCTGGTATAATGTATTCTACCTGGTTTGTCCTTAGCTGTCTACCTACTGTAGTGAAGGGGAATATGGGGCACATAGTAACCTCACAGTAACTAGGCCAAGTCCCTGACTGGTATTACTTATGTATTCAGGTTACTGTTGTGGCTGAGGACAGTGGAATGTGCTTCAGTACACTGAGGTTTCTATGTTGTGGATAGACTGTATAGTGGTCCTCTATGGGGTAATGTGTTTAAGCTCAGTGTGTAGGAGTTAGTATCTGTTATATAGGCTGTCATATCTCTTCCCGCTTCTTCCCGCTTCCTGCTTCCTGCTACTTGAACCATTTAGCTGCTGGTCTCGAAATATAGATTACTCACCTCAACATGGACACCTGTCCACTAGGGCCGGGACGGTTCCTCTCCCGACACGGACACCTGTCCACTAGGATCGGGACGGTACCAGTCCCGACACGGACACCTGTCCACTAGGGTCGGGATGGTTCCTCTCCCGACACGGACACCTGTCCACTAGGGTCGGGATGGTACCAGTCCCGACATGGACACCTGTCCACTAGGGTTGGGACGGTACCTCTCCCGACACGGACACCTGTCCACTAGGGTCGGGACGGTACCTCTCCCGACACGGACACCTGTCCACTAGGGTTGGGACGTTACCAGTCCCGACCCGGACACCTGTCCACTAGGGCCGACACGGACACCTGTCCACTAGGGCCGACACGGTACCTGTCCCGACACGGACACCTGTCCACTAGGGCCGACACGGACACCTGTGCACTAGGGCCGGGACAGTACCAGTGCCATGATATCAGAGCAAGGAAACGAAACACGAAGCGGATTTAACTTCCTTAGGAAAACAGCCCTAATGTTGGAAACAAACATCATTATATTGTCATCCATTCACATGTATTTATAACCCATAGAACACAATGTGTTACAAACAACAGGTTTTTAAAGGACCAAAGAGTTAAGTCTGCTTCATGTTTTCATTTTTGTCATTGAAAAAATATTGCAATACTGGCATTTTATTTATTTTTATTTTATTTCATCTTTATTTAACCAGGTAGGCCAGTTGAGAACAAGTTCTCATTTACAACTGCGACCTGGCCAAGATAAAGCAAAGCAGTGTGACAAAAACAACAACAGTGTTACACATGGGATAAACAAACGTACAGTCAATAACACAATAGAAATATCTCTATACAGTGTGTGCAAATGTAGAAAGGCAACAAATAGACCATAGTGGTGAAATAATTACAACTTAACATTAACACTGGAGTGATAGATGTGCAGATGATGATGTGTAAGTAGAGATATTGGGGTGCAAAAGAGCAAAAAAAATAACAATATGGGGATGAGGTAGTTGGGTGGGCTATTTACAGATGCCCTGTGTACAGGTGCAGTGATCGGTAAGCTGCTCTGACAGCTGATGCTATAGTCATTAGCAGCAGAGAACTGGAAGGAAAGGCGGCCAAAGCAGGTGTTGGCTTTGGGGATGACCAGAGAAATATACCTGCTGGAGCGCGTGCTACAGGTGTGCGTTGCTATGGTGACCAGTGAGCTGAGATAAGGCAGGGCATTACCTAGCAAAGACTTAAAGATGACCTGGAGCCAGTGGGTTTGGCGACAGATATGTAGCGAGGACCAGGCAACAAGATCATACAGGTCGCAGTGGTGGGTAGTATATGGGACTTTAGTGACAAAACGGATGGCACTGTGATAGACTACATCCAATTTGCTGAGTAGAGTGTTCGAGGCTATTTTGTAAAGGACATCGCCGAAATCAAGGATCGGTAGGATAGTCAGTTTTACGAGGGTGTGTTTGGCAGCATGAGTGAAGGAGGCTTTGTTGTGAAATAGGAAGCCGATTCTAGATTTGATTTAGGATTGGAGACGCTTATTGTGAGCCTGGAAGGAGATTTTACAGTCTAACCAGACACCTAGGTATTTGTAGTTGTCCACATATTCTAAGTCCGAACCATCCAGAGTAGTGATGCTGGGTGGGCGGGCAGGTGCGGGCAGCGATCGGTTGAAGAGCATGCATTTAGTTTTACTAGCATTTAAGAGCAGTTGGAGGCCACGGAAGGAGAGTTGTATGGCATTGAAGCTCGTTTGGAGGTTTGTAAACACAGTGTCCAAAGAAGGGCCAGATGTATACAGAATGGTGTCGTCTGCGTAGAGGTGGATCAAAGAATCATCAGCAGCAAGAGCAACATCATTGATATATATACAGAGAAAACAGTCTGTCCGAGAATTGAACCCTGTGGCACCCCATAGAGACTGCCAGAGGTCCGGATAACAAACCCTCCAATTTGACACACTGAGCTCTATCAGAGAAGTAGTTGGTGAACCAGGCGAGGCAGTCATTTGAGAAACCAAGGCTATTGAGTCTGCCGATTAAGAATGCGGTGATTGACAGAGTCGAAAGCCTTGACCATGTCGATGAAGACGGCTGCACAGTACAGTCTTTTATTGATGGAGGTTATGATATTGTTTAGGACCTTGACCGTGGCTGAGGTGCACCCATGACCATCTCGGAAACCAGATTGCATAGCAGAGAAGGTACGGTGGGATTCAAAATGGTCGGTGATCTGTTTGTTAACTTGGCTTTTGAAGACTTTAGAAAGGCAGGGCAGGATGGATATAGGTCTGTAACAGTTTGGGTCTAGAGTGTCACCCCCTTTGAAGAGGGGGATGACCGCGGCAGCTTTCCAATCTTTAGGGATCTCAGACGATACAAAAGAGAGGTTGAACAGGCTTAGTAATAGGGGTTAGAAAGAGAGGGTCCAGATTGTCGAACCCAGCTGATTTGTAGGGGTCCAGATTTTGCAGCTCTTTCAGAACATCAGCTATCTGGATTTGGGTGAAGGAGAAATGGGGAGGCTTGGGCAAGTTGCTGCGGGGGGTGCAGAACTGTTGGCCGGGGTAGGGGTAGCCAGGTGGAAAGCATGGCCAGCCGTAGAAAAATGCTTATTGAAATTCTCGATTATTGTGGATTTAGCAGTGGTGACCGTGTTTCCTAGTCTCAGGGCAGTGGGCAGCTGAGAGGAGGTGCTCTTATTCTCTATGGACTTTACAGTGTCCCAGAGCTTTTTTGAATTAGTGCTACAGGATGCAAATTTCTGTTAGGAGAGCAAAGGCTAGCTTTTTCAAACTGACTGTGTATATAGCGCGGGCTATTTGATGCTAATGCAGTACACCACAGGATGTTTTTGTGCTGGTCGAGGGCAATCAAGTCAGGAGTGACCCAGGGGCTCTATCTGAAGTCAGGAGTGACCCAGGGGCTCTATCTGGAGTCAGGAGTGACCCAGGGGCTCTATCTGTTCCTGGTTCTAATATTTTTGAATGGGACATACTTATTTAAGACGGTGAGGAAAGCACTTTTAAAGAACAACCAGGCATCCTCTACTGATGGGATGAGGTCAATATCCTTCCAGGATATCCGGGCCAGGTCAATTAGAAAGGCCTGCTCGCTGAAGTATTTTAGGGAGCGTTTGACAATGATGAGGGGTGGTCGTTTGACCGCGGACCCATTATGGACGCAGGCAATGAGGCAGTGATCACTGAGATCCTGGTTGAAGACAGCAGAGGTGTGTTTGGAGGGCAAGTTGGTCAGGATGATATCGATGAAGGTGCCCATGTTTACAGATTTAGGGTTGTACCTGGTAGGTTCCTTGATAATTTGTGTGAGATTGAGGGCATCTAGCTTAGATTGTAGGACGGCTGGGGTGTTAAGCATATCCCAGTTTAGGTCACCTAACAGTGCGAACACTGAAGATGGATGGGGGGCAATCAATTCCCATATGGTGTCCAGGGCACAGCTGTGGCTTGAGGGGGGTCAATAACAAGCGACAACACTGCAAGACTTATTTCTGGAAAGGTGGATTTAGTAAGTAGAAGCTTGAACTGTTTGGGCACAGACCTGGATAGTATGACAGAACTCTGCAGGCTATCTCTGCAGTAGATTGCAACTCCGCCCTCTTTGGCACTTCTATCTTGTCGGAAAATATTGTGGTTGGGGATGGAAATTTCAGAATTTTTGGTGGCCTTCCTAAGCCAAGATCCAGACACGGCAAGGACATCAGGGTTGGCAGAGTGTGCTAAAGCAGTGAATAAAACAAACTTAGGGAGGAGGCTTCTGATGTTAACATGCATGAAACCAAGGCTTTTACGGTTACAGGTATCATCACAGCCCTAATATACAGTATACTGCACTTTCAATATCTCTCTGCCACACACACACTCAGGATATATATATCTCTCTCTCTCTCTCTCTCTCTCTCTCTCTCTCTCTCTCTCTCTCTCTCTCTCTCTCTCTCTCTCTCTCTCTCTCTCTCTCTCTCTCTCTCTCTCTCTCTCGCTCTCTCGCTCTCTCGCTCTCTCCACAGCTAGTGAATAATTAATGTCTCCCTCTCGGGGTCTCTGCTCTCTAATGAAGTCTCCAGGGTGTGTTTGTGTGTGTGTTTGTACGGGCTGTCAGAATGTGCAGTTGCTGCAGTGACAGCTCGAGTCCCCCTGCCTGACAAATGTAGGAATCTGGGGCCTCTCATCTCTCTGCCTCGGACACAGCATCCATCTGTCATCTCACCTGAGACCATTAGATCTACATTCTAGAACTCTCCACTATGACTAGCAGAGCTGTTGTCACCCCCATGCACGACACGTGCACTCTGGGTGGAGACGTGAGCGTGCACGATAGTGGTGCTGAATGCTGCTGATCTACGGGATGCACAGGACCAGCGGGAGGGGAGGTGTCAGTCATACTGGGATGGGGGGATGATGAGAGAGAGGAGAACATCACACTGCCATCTGTTGAATGAGGGATAAAGAGAGAGGGAGAGAGAGAAACATGATTGCTTATCATTCTTGTTCTCATGTTCTGACTCATTCAACACCTTGATTCTCCTTCACAGTCACAACATTCTCACAGTGGCCGGGAGAAACCTTGTGGCGTGCTGCCAAAATGACTTCCTGGTTGTTGTTACACCCATTACCCTCCCCTACTCCACCTTCAGCTAAGAGTCCCACAGTGGGTCAATTCCCATGTCGTACGCCTACCTGTATGTGGGAGAATTGATTTCACCCGGCTACCCTTGAGTTGCTCCGCCCGACGACATGTCATTGATTTGGAGGATGCTATCGGTTCAATGTGCTTGAATAATGCGTGGGTGTGCACATTTCAGCAGACATGCCCTTAATGCATTTTCCTCTGCACATGTTCACACCAATTGAGACGCGTATAGTGCCTACTTCACTGTTGCTATGGACTTTCATTGGATGAATAGTGAACCATGTGCTTCTCTGCAGTCAGTGTATTGTGTAACTGAAAGTAGTCTGTGGTGCCAATGTGCTCAGAGAGAGAGAGATCTAGAGACACAGAATGTAGGCCAAGTTTCATTTTGACATGGATACAGGTCATCAGATTACCCTGTAGTCAGATAATGGAATTTAGAATTGAAAGGGAACGGGGGATAATTGGAATGAATATCGTCTAGATGAGACTTGGGTTGACGGTAATGAGGACAGACTCTGTGAAAGACTGACCTCTGAAGTTGACCCTGGATGGTTGGGATGGAGGGGAGGGGGAGGAGAGAGGGTGGCTGAGCTGAGGATGAGGGGAGGCGAAGGTCCTGCCCCTCTGACAGCTAGAAGGAGACACTATAATAATGACTGATGGTCTACAGTAGATCCACCAGAGACGGCCAGTAGACTGGAGCCATTCGATCCCAGCCCTAGTGGATGGGTGTCCATCCTTGTTCTGGAGCCATTAGATCCCAGCCCTAGTGGATGGGTGTCCATCCTTGTTCTGGAGCCATTTAGATCCCAGCCCTAGTGGATGGGTGTCCATCCTTGTTCTGGAGCCATTAGATCCCAGCCCTAGTGGATGGGTGTCCATCCTTGTTCTGAAGCCATTAGATCCCAGCCCTAGTGGATGGGTGTCCATAGTTGCTACCATGTTGTTGTCATGTTCTGCTGCCTTGCTATGTTGTTGTCTTAAGTCTCTCTTTATGTAGTGTTGTGTTGTCTCTCTTGTCGTGATGTGTTTTGTTCTATATTTATTTGTATTTGTTTTTATCCCAGCCCCCGTAGGAGGCCTTTTGCCTTCTGGTAGGCCGTCATTGTAACTAAGAATTTGTTCTTAATGGACTTGCCTGGTTAAATTAAAAATAAAATAAAAGATCCAAAACAACCAAGTGACCAGGATAAACAACCCTTGTTCTGGAGCCATTAGATCCAAACCACCAACCAGCCAAGTGACCAGGATAAATAACCCTTGTTCTGGAGCCATTAGATCCAAACCACCAACCAGCCCGGTGACCAGGATAAACAACCCTTGTTCTGGAGCCATTAGATCCAAACCATCAACCAGCCACTTGACCAGGATAAACATCCCTTGTTCTGGAGCCATTAGATCCAAACCACCAACCAGCCCGGTGACCAGGATAAACAACCCTTGTTCTGGAGCGACTAGTTCAAAAGCACAACCCTTGTTCTGAATAGCCCAAAGTGTTTGAATGAATGGGTTAAGATGCTGTTTGGGATCTTTGACACGTAGTTTGTTTGACATAATAATCTGTTGCCCTGCCTGTTCTTTTGTGTTGGAGAGGATCAGCATATGGTTAGTATTGTGGTCAGAGATTAGGGGGAGCCTGCTGGCACGGGTGTGTGTGTGTTTGGAAGGGGGTGTTTAGGGGCACACAAGCCCCCCACCCCTCCCCCAGGTTGATCAGCAGCCTAGCCTGCCCTCCCCTTCCCCATGGGCACGTGGTTGGCACACTCCCCTGGGGACCCCTTGTCGCCAAGGCTCCACCACTCTGCACGCTGCGAGCCAAACCAGCCGTGGCGTGCAGACCCTAGACTGTGTCACCATGGTAACAGACCTTAGTCTGGGTTGGCGTGTCAAGGTGTCTGGTCTCTCTCTCTCTGTGTCTCTCCATTTGTCTGCTCTCTTTTCTTTATTCATTCAGTGGTTCATCTGCTCCCCTCTCTCTCTCTTCCGCTTTGACGATCAAGACAGAGGGTCTAGCCTCCGAGTCAGACGCGTGTGTCCACACACACACACACACACACACCGGTGCTCTGAATGTGTGCAGGGCTCTCTGACGTGTCATCGTTTTGTTGTGCAGGACTCATCAGCAGATAGTCCGACACCTCATGGTGCCTCCTTATTAATGTGTTATGTACATGCTAAGAACTCATGAAAACTTGATCACCATATGAAGAGGTTACAATCATGTTTAACCACACTGAGAAATATGGCCTTTGGGGGAAGATGGTGGCTGGGGAGAAGACACTGAGAATCACATCATCATTTGTTGTCTGACTATTTAGCATACCGTAGGTCTTGTAATTAGGCTACCCTGTTCCTGGATAACTAGTATCCTGTAGGTTTTCGCTCCAACCCCAGTTGTAACTAACCTGATTCAGCTTATCAACCAGCTTATTAGAATCAGGTGTGCTAGATTAGTGTTGGAGAGAGGACCTACAGCACAGTAGCTCTCCGGGAACAGGGTTGGAGAGAGGACCTACAGCACAGTAGCTCTCCGGGAACAGGGTTGGAGAGAGGAACTACAGCACAGTAGCTCTCCGGGAACAGGGTTGGAGAGAGGAACTACAGCACAGTAGCTCTCCAGGAACAGGGTTGGAGAGAGGACCTACAGCACAGTAGCTCTCCAGGAACAGGGTTGGAGAAAGGACCTACAGCACAGTAGCTCTCCAGGAACAAGGTTGGAAGGAACCTATAGGATGGTAGTTCTCCAGGAACTGGGTTGGAGAGAGGACCTATAGGATGGTAGTTCTCCGGGAACAGGGTTGGAGAGAGGACCTATAGGATGGTAGTTCTCCGGGAACAGGGTTGGAGAGAGGACCTATAGGATGGTAGTTCTCCGGGAACAGGGTTGGAGAGAGGACCTATAGGATGGTACTTCTCCGGGAACAGGGTTGGAGAGAGGACTTATAGGATGGTAGTTCTCCAGGAACAGGGTTGGAGAGAGGACCTATAGGATGGTAGTTCTCCAAGAACAGGGTTGGAGAGAGGACCTATAGGATGGTAGTTCTCCAGGAACAGGGTTGGAGAGAGGACCTATAGGATGGTAGTTCTTCAGAAACAGGGTTGGAGTGAACCTATATGATGGTAGTTCTCCAGGAACAGGGTTGGAGAGAGGACCTATAGGATGGTAGTTCTCCAGGAACAGGGTTGGAGTGAACCTATAGGATGGTAGTTCTCCAGGAACAGGGTTGGAGTGGACTTATAGGATGGTAGTTCTCCAGGAACCGGGTTGGAGTGGACTTATAGGATGGTAGTTCTCCAAGAACAGGGTTGGAGAGAGGACCTATAGGATGGTAGTTCTCCAAGAACAGGGTTGGAGAGAGGACCTATAGGATGGTAGTTCTTCAGGAACAGGGTTGGAGAGAGGACCTATAGGATGTTAGTTCTTCAGGAACAGGGTTGGAGAGAGGACCTATAGGATGGTAGTTCTTCAGGAACAGGGTTGGAGAGAGGACCTATAGGATGGTAGTTCTCCAGGAACAGGGTTGGAGTGAACCTATAGGATGGTAGTTCTTCAGAAACAGGGTTGGAGTGAACCTATAGGATGGTAGTTCTCCAGGAACTGGGTTGGAGTGAACCTATATGAGGGTAGTTCTCCGGGAACAGGGTTGGAGAGAGGACCTATAGGATGGTAGTTCTCCAGGAACAGGGTTGGAGAGAGGACCTATAGGATGGTAGTTCTTCAGGAACAGGGTTGGAGAGAGGACCTATAGGATGGTAGTTCTTCAGAAACTGGGTTGGAGTGAACCTATATGAGGGTAGTTCTCCAGGAACAGGGTTGGAGAGAGGACCTATAGGATGGTAGTTCTCCAGGAACAGGGTTGGAGTGAACCTATAGAATGGTAGTTCTTCAGAAACAGGGTTGGAGTGAACCTATAGGATGGTAGTTCTCCAGGAACAGGGTTGGAGTGAACCTATAGGATGGTAGTTCTCCAGGAACAGAGTTGGAGTGAACCTATAGGATGGTAGTTCTCCAGGAACAGGGTTGGAGAGCCCTGGGCTAGAGCATGTCTTTGATAATACTTTACTTCTGTAATGAACTCTTCCCGGGAAGCTAACCAAGGCCTAGTGGTGATAGAGCTTATTGTGTCGACTGTCTGGAGGTTTGTCTGAACTGGTGTAACATGTTCATGCAATTGTTTTTGTGCCATTTAACTTAAGTGTGAATAAATGACTGATTTTGATGTGAATAAATGTAATGAATAAACACTAAATTGTGTTTTTCCTCCTTTTTTTCCCCTATGTTCTCTGTCCTCTCTGCCCGGGCCGGCCCTCATCACAGGTAAGTCACAACTTCTCCCTTTGACAACAGAACGTGTTGAAGGCACAACAGCCAGTCCTGGAGTGACCACATGGTGGTGCTTATAGAAGACAGGAAGTTAGAAGCATTAGCTCTGATTGTCAATGAATATCTTGTGTGTGTATGTGTGTGTGCGTGTGTGCGTGTGTGTGTGTGTGTGAACAGAAGCGTGCCTATTTGTGTGTGTGAGAGAGAACAGAAGAGTGCCTATTTGTGTGTGAGAGAGGGAGAGAAAACGGAAGAGTGCCTATTTGTGTGCTTGTGTGTGCGACTGCATTCGTGCCTGTAGTATGTTCATGCCAGTGTGTGTACCAGCCAGCAGGGTGTGTGCTCCTCTCTCTACTAACTGACCCATTTTTTGGGGCCTCTTGGGGGAGGATGAAAGACAACATGGGGCATCTCTCTCCCTGAATCACTTCCTGGCTCTTTGATGAGAGTCACCCAGCAGGAGATTATCTCACTACTAGTAGTAATACAGCTGTGTTTTAACAGGGATGATGGGGGTACCAGCAGGAGATAGGAGATTATCTCACTACTAGTAGTAATACAGCTGTGTTTTAACAGTGATGATGGGAGTACCAGCAGGAGAGAGGAGATTATCTCACTACTAGTAGTAATACAGCTGTGTTTTAACAGTGATGATGGGGGTACCAGGCAGCACAAACTCATGTACGATGCCACATAGCAATTTGATTAATGCCAATTTGCGAGATGTGAATTTGGTTAGTATGTTATTTGTGTGTGTGTGTGTGTGCCCCTCATATAATCGGCCATGTCTCTGCACTGCTGTCTGTAGAGTGGGCTGTCGTATACATATTGCATGTGTGTGGCAGAGTGGGTGAACGTCTGGGGAGAAGGGACTTGTCACACATGCACAGGAGAGGAGGAGTCTGAATAGAGAGAATCCTAAAAGGTCTGCTCTGTTTCCCCAGTGCTGCATGGCTAGTTCCCATTGGGTCTGGTACAACCTCCTGATCCGAGTGACAGTACTGACCCACTAAACTCCTTCCCTCCCAATCAACATGTACTTGTTATTCAGCCATAAGGATGCCCTGGGAGGACAGCGTTCAGGGATCAACACAAGTCCTCCCCCTAGAAGACATTGTGCATCACTTAAGTATTTTAGCAACGTTATCTATGGCTCTTTAGGTTCTTCATCATCATCAGCCTCGCTCCAACCCTGCCCTGCAGTAGACATATGTCTGTGGAGTGTGGAGATGGTGTGATAGTGAGGGATGAGGAGGGAGAAGAGGAGGAGGCTGAATGAACCATGGCTGGTGGCAGTGATAAGGCTCTATTCCAGGGAATTGTAGAGGATTAGGGACTATACGGGCCTGTTGAAAGACCTTATTAGAGGCTCTAACAGATCGTCTGTCCAACACACATGCCACGGGACTCTGTTTGGACCAATTATTCAAGTCCTCCCAGTCCTTAGGGGTGTGGGGGGGGGGGGGGGGGGGGGGGGTTGTGTTTGTTAATTTGCTTCAAGAATGGTGTGTTGCTGACTCTTCAGTTTTAACCTATCAAGGGACAGGCAGTTTTTCTCTCCGTATCTCTCTCACTTAATCTCTGTCTGTTTTCCTCCCTCCCTCCCTCCCTCCCTCCCTCCCTCCCTCCCTCCCTCCCTCCCTCCCTCCCTCCCTCCCTCCCTCCCTCCCTCCCTCCCTCCCTCCCTCCCTCCCTCCCTCCCTCCCTCCCTCCCTCCCTCCCTCCCTCCCAACCCTCCCAACCCTCCCTCCCAACCCTCCCTCCCTCCCTCCATTCCTCTGTCTGTTTTCCTCTCTCCCTCCATTCCTCTGTCTGTTTTCCTCTCTCCCTCCCTCCCTCCATTCCTATCTGTTTTCCTCTCTCCCTCCCTCCCTCCATTCCTATCTGTTTTCCTCTCCCTCCCTCCCTCCCTCCATTCCTCTGTCTGTTTTCCTCTCTCCCTCCCTCCATTCCTCTGTCTGTTTTCCTCTCTCCCTCCCTCCCTCCATTCCTCTGTCTGTTTTCCTCTCTCCCTCCCTCCATTCCTCTGTCTGTTTTCCTCTCTCCCTCCCTCCCTCCATTCCTATCTGTTTTCCTCTCTCCCTCCCTCCCTCCATTCCTCTTGTCTGTTTTCCTCTCTCCCTCCTTCCCTCCATTCCTATCTGTTTTCCTCTCTCCCTCCCTCCATTCCTATCTGTTTTCCTCTCTCCCTCCCTCCATTCCTATCTGTTTTCCTCTCTCCTTCTCTCCCTCCCTCCATTCCCCTGTCTGTTTTCCTCTCTCCCTCCCTCCCTCCATTCCTATCTGTTTTCCTCTCTCCCTCCCTCCATTCCTCTGTCATGTTTTACACTCTTCTCCACACTTCTCTGTTCTCTTGGTCCAGTGTTCTGTCTCAATTACCTCTCAGCCCGAGTTAACAATGCAGAGCTGTGTATTGGTTCTGCACTCTGCACCTGTGTTCTCGTACACACACACACACACACCGTGTCCCTATCAGGCTCCAACATGGAGGAATATTCCCAACACTGGGCTAATCAAATTGCTGTCTCCGGGCTACTAGAGCTGTCTGCTAAAGTGGGATTTTCTCACTAAGCCTTTTATCTGAGATGAAAGTCTCCCTCCCCAAGGGCCACTGCCGCACCGTGGAGGGGGGGGGGGGGGGGGACACCGTCTCTAGACTGGTGTCTGTCTAACTGGCTCAGTAACACTATGTTTCTCAAGAAACCATGATGCACTGCAAGTCAGCTTTAAAAGACAAATGTGCACAGTTAAAATGAAGAGGATCACACATCTAATCACCTACATACACTACATGGCCAACAGTATGTGGACACAGTCCATCTCATTCCAAGATCATTGGCATTATTAATATGGAGTTGGTCCCGCCTTTGCTGCGACAACAGCCTCCACCCTTCTGGGAAGGCTTTCCACTAGATGTTGGACCATTTCTGCGGGGTCTCGCTTCCATTCCGCCACGAGCACTGGTCGGACACGGATGTTAAACGATTAGGTCTGGTTCAGTCGGCGTTCCAATTCATCCCAAAGGTGTTCGATGGGGTTGAGGTCAGAGCTCTGTGCAGGCCAATCAAGTTCTTCCACATTGATCTCAACAAACCATTTTTATATGGACCTCGCTTTGTGCATAGGGGCATTGTTAAGCTGAAACAGGAAAGGGCCTATCCCAAACTGTTGCCACAAAGTTGGAAGTACAGAATCGTCTAGAGCACATATGTCAGAGTCAAGGCCCGCGGGCCACATCCGGCCCGCAAGAAGGTTTTTTACGGCCCCTGGGATGATCTTGATTTATTATTAGAACCGGCCCGCAGCAAGCCGGCAGCCCGCAGATCTTTTACACGCACCAATACTACATTTCCCACAATGCAAAGGTGACGCACCGAGCAGTAGGCTGCTTCATTTCAATATTTATTGGCACAGCAGTCGTCAGCATCACAGTAAAATTAACTTTCAGATACCCATCAAAAATGGCAAAACGGAAGGTGGATACTGAGAACCGGGGGTTTCAAACAAGGTGGGAGTCGGAGTATATGTTCACGAAGGTAGCTGGAAAACCTGTGTGTCTTCTGTGTGGAGAAAGTGTGGCGGTACTGAAAGAGTATAATCTGAGACGACATTATGAAACGAAACACGCGGACAAAAACAAGAATATGGACATGGAACAAAGGCTACAAAAGGCAGAGGAATTAAAACGAGGCCTCAAATCTCGACAGGCTCTGTTCAAAAAAGCCAAATCACAAGGCCAGGCTGCTGTCAAGGCCAGTTTTATTTTGGCAGAAGAGATCGCTAAATCAGCCCGGCCATTTACGGAGGGGGATTTCATCAAAAACTGCATGATTAAAGTTTGTGACGAAGTTTGCCCAGAAAAAAGGCAACTCTTTTTAAATGTGAGTCTGAGCAGAAACACCATTGCCGAGAGAGTAGACCAGTTGTCCATCAATCTAAAAGAGCAGCTTGTGAAAAAGGGAAAAGATTTTATTGCATATTCCTTGGCTGTGGATGAGAGCACCGACATTTCTGACATTGCCCAGTTGTCAATTTTCATCCGCGGAGTGGACTCCAACCTAAGCGTGACAGAGGAGTTTTTGGCTTTACGTCCTATGCATGGCACAACTACGGGGCATGATTTGTATGAAGAGGTGTCAAGATGTGTAAATGAGATGGAGCTGCCTTGGGAAAAACTCGTGGGTTTGACAACCGACGGAGCACCTGCGATGTGTGGACACAGGAGCGGACTGGTGGCGAAGATACGGGAAAAGATGCAAGAGGAAAACGCGACAGGTGAGCTGACAGCTTATCATTGTATCATACACCAGGAAGCGTTGTGCGGTAAAGCCTTGAAAATGGAGCATGTAATGAGCATCATCACGCGCACAGTTAACTTTATCAGAGCCAAAGGTTTGAATCACCGCCAGTTCAAGGCATTTCTGACGGAGTTAGAAACGGAGCATGGTGATTTGCCTTATCACACAGAGGTGCGATGGCTAAGCCAGGGAAAGGTGCTTCAAAGATGTTTCGAGCTTCGTGAGGAGATTTGTCTGTTCTTGGACAGCAAAGGGAAAGACACAACACAACTCCGAGACGAAATGTTTCTGTGTGAAATGGCTTTTCTGTGTGACATTACGAGTCATCTGAATGCAATAAACTTGCAGCTGCAGGGTCGGGATCGTGTCATCTCTGATATGTACAGTACAGTGAAGGCATTTAAAACCAAACTGACTCTGTGGGAGACGCAGATGCGGAAAGAAAATTTGAGCCACTTTCCCAGCTGCCAGACCATGAAAGAGAAGCTCTCTACCAGTGCGTTCCCGAGCACACAGTTGGCTGATAAAATAGGTATGCTTGCCGCTGACTTTCGACGCCGATTTGCTGACTTTGAAGCACAAAAAAGCAGGTTGGAACTGCTCGGTAACCCATTTGCTGTTGACGTGGAAAGCTCACCACCAAACCTCCAAATGGAGTTGATTGACCTCCAATGCAATGATGCACTGAGGGCAAAATATGCGGCAGTGGGTGCTGCGGAGTTCGCCCGTTTCCTCCCCGGCACAATGCCCCAGCTGCGCATCCAGGCTGCTCAAACGTTGTCTATGTTTGGCAGCACATACCTGTGTGAACAACTGTTTTCTTTGATGAACCTGAACAAAACATCACACAGAAGTCGACTTACTGCTGAACACCTCCACTCAATTCTGAGGATTTCTTCAGCTCAGAGCCTTACCCCGAACATTGATGAACTTGTGGAAAAGATGGGACACCACCAAGTATCACCCTCAACCTCAAACAAGTGAACATTACTGTGCAATCACATATTTAGAGTTTTTACTCAGTTCAAGTTTAAAAGTTAAAATTTAATATTTGTTTTCACTGCATGTTACTTCTCCTTAAACAAAGTGTTGTTTTTGATTAATAGATTTTTGCACTTTATTTTTTTGTATTTCAATCCAATTATATTTTAAAAATATTTCAGTTGAGTGGATGATAGAAAATTGCTATTATTGTTTTTTCTTTGAAGTAAATTTAGCCCACTTTTGCTAAAATAGAAAATATAGTCTACTGATGGTGCCTTGAATACCGGTTTCTTTCATTTAATGTTCATGTTATGGGGATATTTATATAAAGGAAATTTGTCTTTTGTGTCTGTTGAAAATTAAAGATTACTGACAGAGCCATAAGAAAATATTGCTTTATTTATCTGATCATATTGTAATATATTTGTTAGGTTTTCAGTAGGTTCAATTAGGTTCACTAGACTATATGCGTCATTTAAAAATTTTTCAATGAACATTCGAACAGTCCGGCCCTCGTCTTGTAGCTGATTTTTTTATTTGGCCCTCCGTCCATTTGACTTTGACACCCCTGGTCTAGAGTGTAATTGTATGCTGTAGCGTTAAGATTTCCCTTCACTGGAACTAAGGGGCCTAGTCTGAACTGTGTAAAGCAGCCCCAGACCATTATTCTTCATCCACCAAACTTTACAGTTGGCACTATGCATTGTGTCAGGTAGTGTTCTTCTGGCATCTACCAAACCCAGATTTGTCCGTCAGACTGCCAGATGGTGAAGCGTGATTCATCACTCCAGAGAACACTTGTCCACTGCTCCAGAGGCCAATGGCGGCGAGCTTTACACCACTCCAGCCGACACTTGGCATTGCGCATTGTGATATTAGGATTGGGTGCGGCTGCTCGACCATGGAAAAACAATTCAGGAAGCCCCCGACAAACATTTATTGTCGACAAACAGTTCTTGTGCTGACGTTGCTTCCAGAGGCAGTTTGGAACGCGGTAGTGGGTGTTGAGTGATTTTAATGCGCTTCAGCTCTTGGCGGTTCTGTTCTGTGAGCTTGTGTGCCCTATCACTTTGCGGCTGAGTCGTTGTTGCTCCTAGACCTTTTCACTTCACAATAACAACACTTACAGTTGACCGGGACAGCTGGGCAGAAATTTGACGAACGGACTTGTTGGATAGGTGGCATCCTATGACGATGCCAAGTTCAAAGTCACTGAGCTCTTCAGTAAGAGCCATTCTACTGCCAATGTTTGTCTATGGAGATTGCTTGGCTGCGTGCTCAATTTGATTCACATTTCAGCAAATGGCAAAATACCCTAATTTGATGGGGTGTCCACATACTTTTGTATATAGTGTATTTAGTGCCTTGTCTGAACGTCGGTCTGTCAGTTTTTAGAAAGAAGATGCCTTTTGCGGAGCTTTGGGACTCGTCACTCATACAGCTCATCATATGTATTTTTCACTATATTGTCAACATTCCCAAAGAAGAAGTGCATACTATATTGTGGTGGAGGGCATAGTGTACACTCCTGCCTACAGGACAGGTGCAACACTCCCATCCCCCTATCCTCTCCACTCCCTTCCTTCTCCTGCACACTTCAAACATTATTTCATTCAGAGTCTTCTTTCAATGATCAAACCCCTTCGTCTTTTAAGACTATGAATAAGTACAGCACAGTCTGTACTGTCTCTGAGAATCTATACACGCACACACACACACACACACACACACACACACACACACACACACACACACACCCGCGCTTTGAGATGGATGTATTTGTATTGTGTCAGCATGCGTACCACCAACTGTACTGTGGATGTGTGCTCCAGGTGTGTTATTTGGGAGAGATCAGGCCTAGACCGAACCCTGTGTTCTCAGATAAGAGGGAAGACGACGTCATCCTTGACTAAATATCGTGCTTCGAGCATGTTTGGAATTGGGAGCCCGATTCATTTCAGATTATAGTTGTAAAAAAGTGTCTGTGAAAGTCATTACGTTGCTTGGCTGCAGTGCAGGTGGTGGTGTCCTGTCAGTGTTACCTCCTGATATTGTCGTCACTGACCATGCTGTTGTCTTGGAACTCAAATGGTGAATTTTAAATCCACCAAAATGCTGAGAATTGATTCAGACTAGACTTCAGGTACTGCATGCAGATGGCAGCATTGTCACAATAGAGAGTCACTCTGTTACTTACTTCCCCAGCCTGCTTTGCTGTTGCAGAACACACCCAGCCTCAGGTTCATGGTAGCTACTAGCTTAATAAGTGAAATACATTTTTTTAGGCTTAATATAATATATTTTTGATGCCATGCTTGACTCGCTGGCCTGTCGGTTGTTTTTACACCCCCGTTCAGGCGTCTAGCTGCTTGTGACAGCCAGGGCAGGGCTGTGATGAAAGTGTGATGAGGTGTGTTTGAAATCAGTCGGTTCTTTGCAGACAATACGGTTGGGTGTGTACTGTACCTTCTCTCTCTGCCTGGCTGCCTCGTGGGCTGCGCTCACCCAATAGGTTTAAATCTCTTCAATTATTTCGGAGATGAACGGTCGCCAGCCTGGTGGGACTGGAGCGCTTTGTCGCTGTCAAAATGGCAGAGGTTACAGTGATGTAGAAAAGTGCAACTTAACAATAACCTTTATGCTTTTAAAGCTAGCAATCAAACCAGTCAATTCAATGTGGTGTTTCTGTCTGTTACAAATAGGCTCTATGACCTGGAAACACACTGGTTTGGAGGCATTGTCAGTCTGGTCAAGCTGTAGGCTGACTGGACCTGTTAATGTTGTATAGGTTTATTTTCCTCTCTTCAGTAAAGGTGAGGAGGCAGACAGAGGGGAATGAAAGGACTAGCAGGGAGAAAGATGAAGACGTCCCGTGTGTGTGTGTGTGTGTGTGTGTGTGTGGACGGACACAGGGCATATAAGAGCTGATCAACTTGCTGTAATCTCCCTTGATGTAAATAATGATCCATAAATGTCAAGCAGAGAGAAGTTGAAAGCGAAAGGAAGACGAGGGGGATTTAGGGTTGAGATAAGGAAGGTAATCTCCAACACCAGCACCTTCCCTTGAAACCAGGGGAGAGGCTGGGGAAACTGGGTGAGGGAGGGGAGGGAGGCTGGGGAAACTGGGTGAGGGAGGCTGGGGGGGAAATGGAGAGGTGAGGGGGGAAATGGTGGGGGAGGGGAGGAGAAAGGGCAAAGGGGGGAGAGAGGGCAAAAGGCGGGAGTGTGGGGAGAGGTGAAAGGGTGAGGGAGAGGATGAAAGAGTTGCTGACTGGAGGCTGGGAGAAGTGCTGAATTGAAAATCTTGTGTGTGTGACTGCCAAGGCATGACCGTTCCATTACATGCTGACCGTGTGGCCTGAGTGTGTGGCCTGAGAGAGCGTTGCAAAATAAATGTACACATATACATGTTATTATCATTTCATCCAAACTGCTCGTGTGCGTCAACGGACGTCTGTGTAGCCAGGCGGTAAAATAGAACTTGGTTGCAAGTCCCGCCTCTCCCTTCTACTCATTGGTTTTTACGAGCACATACCCATGTGTGTCATTTCAAAAATGAACAATGTCCACACTCCAGTCCAGTTGGTGGCGGTAATGCACCTTAAAGTTGGTTGCCAACCGCCATATAAGATCCACAGAAGAAGAATGAATGAGGAGAAATTAATCAAAGAAAACTAGCTAAAAACGTACTAGATTTCCCCTTTTATCTGTGGAATAATTGTCGGAGTAGAGAACACACAATTTTGTATGACGAAAAATTCTACAAAGATCCAGCAAGGACCATTATGCATTTCAGGTTAAATAACAGCCTAATGTTTATCTCCCAGGATTAATTAGCTAGCAACAGCAAGCTAGCTAAATGTCCATGAATGTTTTCATGTGTTTCGAACTCTCCCCAAATGAATATAGTTGGTAAAACAAGGTTGTCCACTGTCAGCATATCTATTTATTATGGCCATTGAAATGTTGGCTGTTAAAATCAGATCCAACAATAATATAGAGGGGCTAGAAAGCCAGGGCTTAAAAACAAAGGTGTCATTTTACACTGATGACTCAACTTCCCTCTTAAATCTGCAATCTAGATCCCTGCATAGCATCATAGATCATTTTTCTAACCTCAGGATTACAACCAAACTATGATTAATATTACGCATTGGTTCATAAAAAAATACTACTTTGACATTACCGTGTAGTTGACCAATAAAATGGCCTGACGTTGAAGTGGACATGCTCGGTATTCATATCCCTAAAGAAGTAAAGGAACTTACTACAAAACATTTGAACAGAAAATTAGCAAAAATAGATAAGGTCTTGCTACCATGGAAAGGTCGATTTGTGGAAAAATCACCCTGATTAATTATTTAGTCATATCCCAGTTTACCTATTTACTTATGGCCCTGCTTACCCTGAAAAGTTAAAATTATTTGAGAAAAAAATATTTTACTTTATTTCGAACGGCAAGCCAGACAAAATTAAACGTGCTTATTTATATAATGTATAATAATAAATTATTAAAGCATTAAACCTCTCACAAAAAGCATCAATCAACTAATGTTAACTGTTTATTGTGGGTTTTCCTTTCCTGTGGCAGTCCTCATGAGAGCCAGTTTCATCATTGCACATGATGGTTTTTGCGACTGCACTTGAAGAAACGTTCAACGTTTTTGAAATTTTCCAGATTGACTGACCTTCATGTCTTAAAGTAATGATGGACTGTCATTTCTCTTTGCTTATTTGAGCTGTTCTTGCCATAATATGGACTTGGTGTCTTTTATCAAATAGGGCTATCTTCTGTATACCACCCCTACCTTGTCAAAACACAACTGATTGGCTCAAACGCATTAAGAAGGAAAGAAATTCCACAGATTAACTTTGAAATTGAGGCACACCTGTTAATTGAAATGCATTCCAGGTAACTACCTCATGAAGCTGGTTGAAAGAATGCCAAGCTGTCAAGGCAAAGGGTGGCTACTTTGAAGAATCAAATATAATTTGATTTGTTTAACACTTTGTGGTTACTACATGATTCCATATGTGTTATTTCATAGTTTTGGTGTCTTCACTATTATTCTACATTGTAGAAAATAGTACAAATAAAGAAAAACCCTTGAATGAATAGGTATGTCCAAACTTTTGACAAGTACTATATATGTATGTATGTATGTGTGTGTATATATACAGTATATCACAAAAGTGATTTTTGTAAATATTTGAGTATATATTTTCATGTGACAACACTGAAGAAATGACACTTTGCTACAATGTAAAGTAGTGAGTGTACAGCTTGTATAACAGTGTAGATTTGCTGTCCCCTCAAAATAACTCAACACACAGCCATTAATGTCTAAACCGCTGGCAACAAAAGTGAGTACACCCCTAAGTGAAAATGTCCAAATTGGGCCCAATTAGCCATTTTCCCTCCCCGGTGTCACGTGACTCGTTAGTGTTACAAGGTCTCAGGTGTGAATGGGGAGCAGGTGTGTTAAATTTGGTGTCATCGCTCTCACACTCCCTCATACTGACTGGTCACTGGAAGTTCAACATGGCACCTCATGGCAAAGAATTTTAGTAGTAGTAACTATACAAGCTGTACACTCACTACTTTACATTGTAGCAAAGTGTCATTTCTTCAGTGTTGTCACATGAAAAGATATACTCAAATATTTACACAAATGTGAGGGGTGTACTCACTTGTGATATACTGTATATATATATATATATGTGTGTGTGTGTGTGTGTGTGTGTGTGTGTGTGTGTGTGTGTGTGTGTGTGTGTGTGTGTGTGTGTGTGTGTGTGTGTGTGTGTGTGTGTGTTAGTTAGTTAGTTAGTTTCACAGTTAGTTTTGGTTATTTAACCTGTTTGTCATGAACGGTTCTGGTGGAGATAATCAACATATGCGCGGATTCGGTTTGGTCAGGAAATTAGTTGTACAGTAGTTTAGCTAAGTGCTTTACAAACTATGATTCTAACCGTGAATGATTGGACCGTATCAATTAGCATATTTGATAAGGTTTCACCTTTGACAATTATTCTCAAGGACTGTACCCAGTTATATCAGTGGTTTGTTTTGTTTTGCTTGTAGACTCGTTTATCAGGCTGCTGCCAAATTGGTTGACTAGAGTAGCCTTTAAGCAATACAACACAATTCTGCAATGTCCACAATATCTATCGGCAGTGAGCACAGCTCGTTTGAATATTGATGTGTTTGGAATTGTTATCAGTCTGTTGTAGTCATTGTTATCATTCCATAGTTTCCCTTTTTCGTAATATCACTTTCGTTCATCCTTATGGCGCTAGTAGTATCGATGGGGCAGCCCAGGTGGGTTTACAGATCCTGATGGACAGAGAGAAAAGCACAAGCCACTCCCCTAAATGAGAACCAGTGAGATGCTGTAAATCCCGGAGTGGAATTTCCCAATGTTTGTTTTGAGCAACCTGATAGCCTTGTGTTGATAACCGTGTCCAATCGACCTTGGATGTAGGTGAAATCAATGCCACAATGTCTCATTTTCTCCCGGTGGTTGTTTTATCTCTGAATGAACCAGACTGTTCTTTAGGTATATATTACTGCTGTGGTTCTCATATATACAGTATACGCCTAGTTCCTATGTAAATACACAGTTGTTACACATTTTAAATTCTTAATTAAAACACGGCTTTTGTTTATTGTAGAGGCCTGTGCAACCCTAAATTACTCGTAATATCTATATAAACCGTTTTGAAACGCCAGCTATCCGCCTGTGAATTCGTTCCATTCCATGTTTGAAATCCGATTCGTGTTTTGTTTCTAATCCTTGGTTCTTGCTGGATGATCCGTGTCCCTCTTGAGTGTGAAGTGAGGAGAGAGGTGGAGGGGGAAAAGGATATGGGACCGTGGCTACGTTTCCTCGCGTTCTCAGGATAACCGTGTGTGAGTGAGGGATTGGGGAAGCTTGGTTTTGGCTATAAATTCCCCCATTTCAATCACAATCGGACACTGGGGTTGAAAACAAAACCACTAAATCAATGTTCCTAAGGCAAGCTGGCTTCGCTGCGGGAGATGCGCGCGAACACAATGGGAGACAACACACTCACTTCGCTTGGAGGAATACAGCGATGTAATAATATTACTCTACAATAATGGGAATACTGTCGTTGTGGATCTTGAAGCAATACACCCGGACACTCTGCTGCCTGAACCAGTAATATTTGTTTTGTTTGCTGTGACAACAAATTACTCTGTAAGCGACTGCAGTCTCGTAAAGAACCGTGGGCATTTTTTTTGCACAAGCGATGCATTTTGAGAGGGAGAGAAGCCGGACATGCCCTAAATGAAGACGCGGTGCTTGTTTAGTTCCTACATTACATTTGTTGCCAGTTTATAAATCCACCGGGATGTGAAAGGAATTCATTTCCTGCGTCGAATTCTCATGCCCTTTTGCACATCTGGATAAGTAAATTGTTTTGATATTTAATATTAATTTAGTAGTGTAACTAATTTAATATAGTACGCGTTTAATTATAGTATTATTACAAATAGCCTACTATTACTTCCTTATTACTAGACGACATCAAAGGACCAGTGTCTGTAAGTCATTTTTCCATTCAAAGTAACGTCTGTCCCACTCGTGTAGCCTATTCCGTAGCTCCCAATTCAGTTCGTGTCCCTAGAGAATGTACCTTCTTGACGGTAATATAGAAAGGATGGAGCGAGGAACGCCACAAAGGAAAACAGTGTACCGGATCTCTCTCACCTTGGTAAAGAAAGAGAGCTTGGAGGAGGAGGATGGGGTTAGCTGCGGGAGCTCTGGACCACGACGTCTCGAGAACCCCAACGTGGGCCCTTACCGTCGCGAGGTCTCCTCGGAGCTCCAGAGGAGTTGTCTGCTGGAGGAGCTGAAAGAAGTTGAGGATGAAAGCGACGAGTTCCACTCACACAACTACATGAGACATTTCAGGACATTCAGCACCGGACAATTAGAACTGGGAAGGCTGAAAATGAAAAAGGCGTATCCGTTGTATAAAGAGTTGAAGGAAACTAGCCCCCCCACAGAGCCTGGTAACAACAGCCAGGCCTCAGAGGAGACCAGGTCACCGCAGAGTCAGAAGAAATCACAGGGGATAAGCTGGACACAGGAAAGCGCTGAAACTGACTCGAGGCTTAAGGGGGAGACTGAAAAAACCTTGACAACATCTGCTTCCTACGGTGAGAATGGGAGTGTTGATCAGAAGAAAAGACTTCTGAAAGCCAAGAGCACAGAGGACAAGGGCAGTGATGCTCCAACTAATGGGGACGGGGGTAAGGACAAGTCGTGTGCGTCCAAAAGTAACGGAAGAGCCGTCAAGGCCTCTCCCGAGACGCCGCCACTGAAGAGCCACCCCAGCCTGCTTCGCCGCAGCTTCAGTTTCCGCCACTGGACGGGTGGAGAACTGCTCCGCATCCGGACCCTCTCCAAAGACCAGCACCACAGCAGCTCTGGGTGTGTCGGCCGCGGGGAAGGAACAGCCGGGGACGACAACCAGACCCCCCAGTCCACAGTCCTCCAGAACCCGGCTTACGATGAGACGGGACCTCCTAAACGAAACACGTTAGAAGTCGGGGCTGTCCTTAACAAGACTGACTCAATGACGGAGCTGAGCCGCTGGGAACGAGCGAGAGGCAAAAACCGCACATTGGACAACAGCGATCTGATCACTCTTTCCATGAAGAGTGTGTCAGAGAAGGAGGGGTTTCTGAGAGGCACCGGCTGCCGCTCCAGTGGCTCGGACCGGCGGCTGGTCAGGTTCTTCAGCGGTATCTTCTCCAGGAAGGATGGAGGGATGGTGTCTACCTCCACTCCGGTGGGCAGCCCCAGCACTAACCGCTCCCTCAGGAAGGGGAAGAGGAGCGGCCCCATGGCCTACTCCCAGTCCAGCACAGAGAGTGTTAACGGAGGAGGAGGCCTGTCGTCAGAGGGTAAAGGATGTATTTCTTTACACACACACACACCAGTTGAAGCTACAGGGTCCACAGATTGTTTTTGGCCTGCGCCTCTCCCCTCTCTCTGCCTCTCTCTCTGCCTCCCTCTACATCTCTCCTGCTGTTTGTAGAGCTCTCTGCTGTTTGTAGAGCTGAGGGGTGAAGGGCCAGGATATCTCTCTGCTGTTTGTAGAGCTGAGGGGTGAAGGGCCAGGATATCTCTCTGCTGTTTGTAGAGCTGAGGGGTGAAGGGCCAGGATATCTCTCTGCTGTTTGTAGAGCTGAGGGGTGAAGGGCCAGGATATCTCTCTGCTGTCTGTAGAGCTGAGGGGTGAAGGGCCAGGATCTCTGTTTGACGGTAGAAGACCATTATTTGTTTAGGACAGGAGGGTGATGTTTCTCCTGTCTCTCTGATGCCTGCTGCTGGTGTTGATCTTTCATTATAGTCTACTACTGTTGTCTGTGGTTCTTATAGTCTACTGCTGTTGTCTGAGGTTCATATAGCCTACTGCTGTTGTCTGTGGTTCTTATAGTCTACTGCTGTTGTCTGAGGTTCATATAGTCTACTGCTGTTGTCTGAAGGTGTCTGTGGCTTGTAGGAAGGCTGGCAGTTCTTTAGTCTATCAACATACATCTGTGAGGGAAAATGTGCAGGTGGCACAAACATGAAGAGAAGGATGTTTTAATCCATAGCTACCGACTGATTCATCTGCTTGATTTATCTCTCCCTCACACACTCCACACACACACCTCTGCATCCTCTTCCACTTGTGGAAAGTGTGATATGATAGAGGAAGTGTGTTGTTCCATTTAGAGCTGGCGACTCACTTTAGTCTTCCTGTGTCTGTATGACCAGAGGCCCTCTCTGTGTCTGTATGACCAGAGGCCCTCTCTGTGTCTGTATGACCAGAGGCCCTCTCTGTGTCTGTATGACCAGAGGCCCTCTCTGTGTCTGTATGACCAGAGGCCCTCTCTGTGTCTGTATGACCAGAGGCCCTCTCTGTGTCTGTATGACCAGAGGCCCTCTCTGTGTCTGTATGACCAGAGGCCCTCTCTGTGTCTGTATGACCAGAGGCCCTCTCTGTGTCTGTATGACCAGAGGCCCTCTCTGTGTCTGTATGACCAGAGGCCCTCTCTGTGTCTGTGACCAGAGGCCCTCTCTGTGTCTGTATGACCAGAGGCCCTCTCTGTGTCTGTATGACCAGAGGCCCTCTCTGTGTCTGTATGACCAGAGGCCCTCTCTGTGTCTGTGTCTGTATGACCAGAGGCCCTCTCTGTGTCTGTATGACCAGAGGCCCTCTCTGTGTCTGTATGACCAGAGGCCCTCTCTGTGTCTGTATGACCAGAGGCCCTCTCTGTGTCTGTATGACCAGAGGCCCTCTCTGTGTCTGTATGACCAGAGGCCCTCTCTGTGTCTGTATGACCAGAGGCCCTCTCTGTGTCTGTATGACCAGAGGCCCTCTCTGTGTCTGTATGACCAGAGGCCCTCTCTGTGTCTGTATGACCAGAGGCCCTCTCTGTGTCTGTATGACCAGAGGCCCTCTCTGTGTCTGTATGACCAGAGGCCCTCTCTGTGTCTGTATGACCAGAGGCCCTCTCTGTGTCTGTATGACCAGAGGCCCTCTCTGTGTCTGTATGACCAGAGGCCCTCTCTGTGTCTGTATGACCAGAGGCCCTCTCTGTGTCTGTATGACCAGAGGCCCTCTCTGTGTCTGTATGACCAGAGGCCCTCTCTGTGTCTGTATGACCAGAGGCCCTCTCTGTGTCTGTATGACCAGAGGCCCTCCCTGACTGGCTGGCTGGGTGGCTGACTGCAGAACCCTAAAAACACCCCTGTAAGACTCCCTGTATTGTTATTGGCCAGTTCCCTCTTCAAGGGGGTCTCAGGAATTCTGGCAATGTGGATGCCCCCCTAGCCGTATCAGGGACGGTGTCATCAAAGTCCATTAAATCTCCCTCTGGCCCCACCCGCACCTTAACCCAACTCCCAGCCCCACCTCCCTCTGGCCCCACCCACACCTCCCTCTGGCCCCACCCACACCCTAACCCAGCCCCACCTCCCTCTGGCCCCACCCACACCCTAACCCAACACTCAGCCCCACTTCCCTCTGGCCCCACCCACACTCTAACCCAACTCCCAGCCCCACCTCCTCTGGCCCCACCCACATCCTAACCCAACTCCCAGCCCCACCTCCCTCTGGCCCTACCCACACCCTAACCCAACTCCCAGCCCCACCTCTCTCTGGCCCCACCACACCCCAACTCCCAGCCCCACCTCCCTCTCTGGCCCCACCCAACACCCAACTCCCAGCCCCACCTCCCTCTGGCCCTAGCCCCACCTCCCTCTGGCCCCACCCACACCCTAACCCAACACTCAGCCCCACCTCCCTCTGGCCCCATCCACACCCTAACCCAACACCCAGCCCCACCTCCCTCTGGCCCCATCCACACCCTAACCCAACTCCCAGCCCCACCTCCCTCTGGCCCCACCCTAACCCGACACTCAGCCCCACATCCCTCTGGCCCCACCCACACCCTAACCCAACTCCCAGCCCCACCTCCCTCTGGCCCCATCCACACCCTAACCCAACTCCCAGCCCCACCTCCCTCTGGCCCCACCCTAACCCGACACTCAGCCCCACATCCCTCTGGCCCCACCCACACCCTAACCCAACTCCCAGCCCCACCTCCCTCTAGCCCCACCCACACCCTAACCCGACACTCAGCCCCACCTCCCTCTGGCCCCACCCACACCCTAACCCAACACTCAGCCCCACCTCCCTCTGGCCCCATCCACACCCTAACCCAACTCCCAGCCCCACCTCCCTCTGGCCCCACCCTAACCCGACACTCAGCCCCACCTCCCTCTGGCCCCACCCACACCCTAACCCAACACCCAGCCCCACCTCACTCTAACTGGTTAATGGTGTCAGGTATGAGTGGGTGTATATGGAAGGCAGGTTATAGAGGGAGGGAATGTGTGTGTTAGAGGTGTATGACCTACATCCACAGCCATGCAGAAGTGATGTGAAGGACATGTCAAAAGGCAGCCTGGTGAGTGTTAAAAAAATAATATATACCCAGAGGAGTCGTTCCTCTCTCCTACTCACTCTCAAAGAGGAGTCGTTCATCTCTCCTACTCACTCTCAAAGAGGAGTCGTTCCTCTCTCCTACTCACTCTCACAGAGAGTCGTACTTCTCTCCTACTCACTCTCACAGAGGAGTCGTACTTCTCTCCTACTCACTCTCACAGAGGAGTCGTACTTCTCTCCTACTCACTCTCACAGAGGAGTCGTACTTCTCTCCTACTCACTCTCACAGAGGAGTCGTACTTCTCTCTCCACTCTCACTCACTCTCACAGAGGAGCAGATAAACAGTAATTTACTCAGTCACTCTGAGCTTCACTCTGATATGTTACTAGGTCACATTACTCACTCATCTATTTTGTTACACACACACACACACACACACACACACATCAGAGGGGCTCATTTGACTTGCAGCTCAGTGCCTGTTAACTGGCTGAGATGAAGCAGGTCTTGTAGTTACAGCTCCTTTGATCTCTCTCTCTCCTGAGCACCCTCTTCTTTTTCTCTCTTTCTCTTCTCTCTCTCTCTCTCTCTCACACACACACACACACACACACACACACACACACACACACACACACACACACACACACACACACACACAGTGGTGTTATCTGAGACCCACTCCCACAATGGGTATAATAGGAGTAATATCCAGTTAGGACTGTGGCCAAGAGGGATTGATGTTGATTAGTGTTGGTTCTACTAGATTCCTGCAGCTGTTTTCTCCACTAGTTTGGTCTGGCTCTCTTCTGTACTGGGGAGGTTCTCCAGTAGTTTGGTCTGGCTCTCTTCTGTACTGGGGAGGTTCTCCAGTAGTTTGGTCTGGCTCTCTTCTGTTCTGGGGAGGTTCTCCACTAGTTTGGTCTGGCTCTCTTCTGTTCTGGGGAGGTTCGCCACTAGTTTGGTCTGGCTCTCTTCTGTACTGGGGAGGTTCGCCACTAGTTTGGTCTGGCTCTCTTCTGTTCTGGGGAGGTTCGCCACTAGTTTGGTCTGGCTCTCTTCTGTTCTGGGGAGGTTCGCCACTAGTTTGGTCTGGCTCTCTTCTGTTCTGGGGAGGTTCGCCACTAGTTTGGTCTGGCTCTCTTCTGTTCTGGGGAGGTTCGCCACTAGTTTGGTCTGGCTCTCTTCTGTTCTGGGGAGGTTCTCCATTAGTTTGGTCTGGCTCTCTTCTGTTCTGGGAGGTTCGCCACTAGTTTGGTCTGGCTCTCTTCTGTACTGGGGAGGTTCGCCACTAGTTTGGTCTGGCTCTCTTCTGTTCTGGGGAGGTTCTCCACTAGTTTGGTCTGGCTCTCTTCTGTTCTGGGGAGGTTCGCCACTAGTTTGGTCTGGCTCTCTTCTGTACTGGGGAGGTTCGCCACTAGTTTGGTCTGGCTCTCTTCTGTTCTGGGGAGGTTCTCCACTAGTTTGGTCTGTCTCTCTTCTGTTCCGGGGAGGTTCTCCATTAGTTTGGTCTGGCTCTCTTCTTTTCCGGGGAGGTTCTCCATTAGTTTGGTCTGGCTCTCGTCTGTCTCCGGGAGGTTCTCCATTAGTTTGGTCTGGCTCTCTTCGGTCTCCGGGAGGTTCTCCAGTAGTTTGGCCTGGCTCTCTTCTGTCCCCGGGAGGTTCTCCATTAGTTTGGTCTGGCTCTCTTTTGTTCTTGGGAGGACAGCATGCCTAGAAGACACAATAAGACCAAGTTTATCCTTAGCAGAGGAAGTGTGTCTGTTAGTGTGTGTCTGTCTGTCTGTTGGTGTGTGTGTTTGATAGACTGACTGTATCCCAGAATCTTAGGCCTATATTTGTCAGTATTGTGTCTGTGTCTGATAGACTGACTGTATCCCTGAGTCTAGGCCTATATTTGTCAGTATTGTGTCTGTGTTTGATAGACTGACTGTATCCCTGAGTCTAGGCCTATATTTGTCAGTATTGTGTCTGTGTTTGATAGACTGACTGTATCCCTGAGTCTAGGCCTATATTTGTCAGTATTGTGTGTGTGTCTGATAGACTGACTGTATCCCTGAGTCTAGGCCTATATTTGTCAGTATTGTGTCTGTGTCTGATAGACTGACTGTATCCCTGAGTCTAGGCCTATATTTGTCAGTATTGTGTCTGTGTCTGATAGACTGACTGTATCCCTGAGTCTAGGCCTATATATGTCAGTATTGTGTGTTCCTCTCTCCCTATTTGACAAATGATCAGAGATGAAAGTTAAACAGGACAGTCCATTATCTTTATGCACAGTTCTAATTGTCTACATAGGACTGACATCTGTCTGTCTGTCAGTCCAGGTCTTTACTGTGATGTCAGTCAGTCCAGGTCTTTGTTGTGATGTCAGTCAGTCCAGGTCTTTGTTGTGATGTCAGTCAGTCCAGGTCTTTGTTGTGATGTCAGTCAGTCCAGGTCTTTGTTGTGATGTCAGTCAGTCCAGGTCTTTGTTGTGATGTCAGTCAGTCCAGGTCTTTGTTGTGATGTCAGTCAGTCCAGGTCATTGTTGTGATGTCAGTCAGTCCAGGTCTCTGTTGTGATGTCAGTCAGTCCAGGTCTCTGTTGTGATGTCAGTCAGTCCAGGTCTCTGTTGTGATGTCAGTCAGTCCAGGTCTTTGTTGTGATGTCAGTCAGTCCAGGTCTTTGTTGTGATGTCAGTCAGTCCAGGTCTCTGTTGTGATGTCAGTCTTTGTTGTGAGTCCAGGTCTTTGTTGTGATGTCTGTTGTGATGTCAGTCAGTCCAGGTCTTTGTTGTGATGTCAGTCAGTCCAGGTCTTTGTTGTGATGTCAGTCAGTCCAGGTCTTTGTTGTGATGTCAGTCAGTCCAGGTCTTTGTTGTGATGTCAGTCAGTCCAGGTCTTTGTTGTGATGTCAGTCAGTCCAGGTCTTTGTTGTGATGTCAGTCAGTCCAGGTCTTTGTTGTGATTGTCAGTGTGATGTCAGTCAGTCCAGGTCTCTGTTGTGATGTCAGTCAGTCCAGGTCTCTGTTGTGATGTCAGTCAGTCCAGGTCTCTGTTGTGATGTCAGTCAGTCCAGGTCTTTGTTGTGATGTCAGTCAGTCCAGGTCTTTGTTGTGATGTCAGTCAGTCCAGGTCTCTGTTGTGATGTCAGTCAGTCCAGGTCTTTGTTGTGATGTCAGTCAGTCCAGGTCTCTGTTGTGATGTCAGTCAGTCCAGGTCTTTGTTGTGATGTCAGTCAGTCCAGGTCTTTGTTGTGATGTCAGTCAGTCCAGGTCTTTGTTGTGATGTCAGTCAGTCCAGGTCTTTGTTGTGATGTCAGTCAGTCCAGGTCTCTGTTGTGATGTCAGTCAGTCCAGGTCTCTGTTGTGATGTCAGTCAGTCCAGGTCTCTGTTGTGATGTCAGTCAGTCCAGGTCTCTGTTGTGATGTCAGTCAGTCCAGGTCTCTGTTGTGATGTCAGTCAGTCCAGGTCAGTGTATAAGTCAGTCCAGGTCTCTATTGTGATGTCAGTCAGTCCAGGTCTCTGTTGTGATGTCAGTCAGTCCAGGTCTCTATTGTGATGTCAGTCATTCCAGGTCAGTGTATAAGTCAGTCCAGGTTTCTATTGTGATGTCAGTCAGCCCAGTTCTCTATTGTGATGTCAGTGTATATGTTCTCCACCTTGACCTCACTTCTCTTCTGTACTCTGTTCTTTCTTATTTAAAAAGTTGCTGTGACCAGAAAGAGCATACACCGTGTGTGTGTGTGTGCATACCCGTGTCTGTTTCTCTGCATCTGCTGTCTCTCTCTCTATTCCTCCCTCCATGCCCATGTGTGTTTCTCTGTATCTGCTGTCTCTCTCTATTCCTCCCTCTGAGTCTCTGTGCAGTAATGAGTCCACTGTGGCCTGTTCTGGCTGTGTAGAGACATGGAGTCAGGACTGGAGAAATCACCAGCTCCTACAGATAACTAACCATAGCAGTGACAGTGGGGGAGCAGCAGCTGCCAGTGTAGTAGCAGCAGCTGGCAGTGTAGTAGCAGCAGCTGCCAGTGTAGTTGCAGCAGCAGCAGCCAGTGTAGCAGCAGCAGCAGACAGTGTAGCAGCAGCAGCAGCCAGTGTAGCAGCAGCAGCAGCCAGTGTAGCAGCAGCCAGTGTAGCAGCAGCCAGTGTAGCAGCAGCAGCAGCAAGTTTAGCAGCAGCAGCAAGTGTAGCAGCAGCAGCAGCCAGTGTAGCAGCAGCAGCAGCAGTGTAGCAGCAGCAGCAGCCAGTGTAGCAGCAGCAGCAGCAGCCAGTGTAGCAGCAGCAGCAGCAGCCAGTGTAGCAGCAGCAGCAGCAGCAGCAGCAGCAGCCAGTGTAGCAGCAGCAGCAGCCAGTGTAGCAGCAGCAGCAGCAGCCAGTGTAGCAGCAGCAGCAGCAGCCAGTGTAGCAGCAGCAGCCAGTGTAGCAGCAGCAGCCAGTGTAGCAGCAGCAGCAGCAGCAGCCAGTGTAGCAGCAGCCAGTGTAGCAGCAGCAGTGTAGCAGCAGCACAGCTAGCAGCAGCAGCACAGCTAGCAGCAGCAGCACAGCTAGCAGCAGCAGCCAGTGTAGCAGCAGCAGCAGCCAGTGTAGCAGCAGCAGCAGCCAGTGTAGCAGCAGCAGCCAGTGTAGCAGCAGCAGCCAGTGTAGCAGCAGCAGCCAGTGTAGCAGCAGCACAGCTAGCAGCAGCAGCACAGCTAGCAGCAGCAGCACAGCTAGCAGCAGCAGCCAGTGTAGCAGCAGCAGCCAGTGTAGCAGCAGCAGCAGCCAGTGTAGCAGCAGCCAGTGTAGCAGCAGCAGCAGCCAGTGTAGCAGCAGCCAGTGTAGCAGCAGCAGCAGCCAGTGTAGCAGCAGCCAGTGTAGCAGCAGCAGCCAGTGTAGCAGCAGCAGCAGCCAGTGTAGCAGCAGCAGCAGCCAGTGTAGCAGCAGCAGCAGCCAGTGTAGCAGCAGCAGCTAGTAGAACCAACACAGCCAGGGAACATAACATAGTCCTACTGTAACACCTGGCAGCCCTCTCTGTGACTTAACAGCACCTTTCCAGATCTTGATTCAGGAGAGGAGAGACTGGTTTTAGATGGCCTTGGATTCTTTGTTCTCTTGCTCTTGGCCAAATGTTGTGTGTGTGTGGTCTTGCCCTAGACCTTGTATTGTGTTGTTTGTTTGAGTAGGACACACACACAGCCCTCTGTGCTTATTAGCTGGACACTGTCGCCCTGTGGTCGTCTTCACAGGGGTCATCTCATCATGGGGTTAAAGAGCATGCATGGGGCGGTGTGTGTGTGTTAGGGGGAGGCATTGTTGGGAGGTCGAGCCTTCACAGCCAGCGTACAACTGCCCTGTCTTCTCTCATCCTTTCCCCCACTCCTCTCTCCTCCTCTCCTCCTTTCCCCCACTCCTCTCTCCTCCTTTCCCCTTCTCCTCTCTCCTCCTTTTCCCTCTCTCCTCCTTTCCCCCACTCCTCTCCTCCTTTCCCCCACTCCTCTCTCCTCCTCTCCTCCTTTCCCCCACTCCTCTCTCCTCCTTTCCCCCTCTCCTCTCTCCTCCCTTTCCCCCACTCCTCTCTCCTCCTTTCCCCCACTCCTCTCTCCTCCCTTTCCCCCACTCCTCTCTCCTCCCTTTCCCCCACTCCTCTCTCCTCCCTTTCCCCCACTCCTCTCTCCTCCCTTTCCCCCACTCCTCTCTCCCCTTTCCCCCACTCCTCTCTCCTCCTTTCCCCCACTCCTCTCTCCTCCTTTCCCCCTCTCCTCTCTCCTCCTTTCCCCCTCTCCTCTCTCCTCCTTTCCCCCTCTCCTCTCTCCTCCCTTTCCCCCTCTCCTCTCTCCTCCCTTTCCCCCTCTCCTCTCTCCTCCCTTTCCCCCTCTCCTCTCTCCTCCCTTTCCCCCTCTCCTCTCTCCTCCCTTTCCCCCTCTCCTCTCTCCTTCCTTTCCTCCCTCTCTCCTCCTCTCCTCCTTGCCCCCCTCTCCTCTCTCCTCCTTGCCCCCCTCTCCTCCTTTCCCCCCTCTCCTCTCTGTAGTCATGTTGCCAGGGGCCTGGAGAGAGGGATGCTGTGTGTCACGTGTTGTGTGTGTGTCCTGTCTGTCACGGGTCGTGTGTGTGTCAGTGGAGGCTGCTGAGGGGAGGAGCCCTTCCTCCACAATTAATGTGCCACCAACCTCCTGTGGTGTGTGTGGGTCACGTGGTGTGTGTGTGTGTGTGCGTTCATGCGCATATACATTGTCTGTGTGTGTTGCTCTCCCTTCTAACTTCCAGCAAAGGCCTGGCTCTAACCTAACCCTGCAGAGAGGGGGAGGAGTGCTAGCTAGCCAGCAGGCTCTAATCTAACCCTGCAGAGAGGGGGAGGAGTGCTAGCTAGCCAGCAGGCTCTAATCCCTGCAGAGGGGGAGGAGTGCTAGCTAGCCAGCAGGCTCTAACCCTGCAGAGGGAGGGAGGAGTGCTAGCTAGCCAGCAGGCTCTAACCCTGCAGAGGGAGGGAGGAGTGCTAGCTAGCCAGCAGGCTCTAACCCTGCAGAGAGAAGGAGGAGTGCTAGCTAGCCAGCAGGCTCTAACCCTGCAGAGAGAGGGAGGAGTGCTAGCTAGCCAGCAGGCTCTAACCCTGCAGAGGGAGGGAGGAGTGCTAGCTAGACAGCAGGCTCTAACCCTGCAGAGGGAGGGAGGAGTGCTAGCTAGCCAGCAGGCTCTAACCCTGCAGAGAGAGGGAGGAGTGCTAGCTAGCCAGCAGGCTCTAACCCTGCAGAGAGAAGGAGGAGTGCTAGCTAGCCAGCAGGCTCTAATCCTGCAGAGAGATGAGTGCTAGCTAGCCAGCAGGCTCTAACCCTGCAGAGAGAGGGAGGAGTGCTAGCTAGCCAGCAGGCTCTAACCCTGCAGAGAGAGGGAGGAGTGCTAGCTAGCCAGCAGGCTCTAACCCTGCAGAGGGAGGGAGGAGTGCTAGCTAGCCAGCAGGCTCTAACCCTGCAGAGGGAGGGAGGAGTGCTAGCTAGCCAGCAGGCTCTAACCCTGCAGAGAGAGGGAGGAGTGCTAGCTAGCCAGCAGGCTCTAACCCTGCAGAGAGAGGGAGGAGTGCTAGCTAGCCAGCAGGCTCTAATCTAACCCTGCAGAGAGGGGGAGGAGTGCTAGCTAGCCAGCAGGCTCTAACCCTGCAGAGGGAGGGAGGAGTGCTAGCTAGCCAGCAGGCTCTAACCCTGCAGAGAGAAGGAGGAGTGCTAGCTAGCCAGCAGGCTCTAACCCTGCAGAGAGAAGGAGGAGTGCTAGCTAGCCAGCAGGCTCTAATCCTGCAGAGAGATGAGTGCTAGCTAGCCAGCAGGCTCTAACCCTGCAGAGAGAGGGAGGAGTGCTAGCTAGCCAGCAGGCTCTAACCCTGCAGAGAGAGGGAGGAGTGCTAGCTAGCCAGCAGGCTCTAACCCTGCAGAGGGAGGGAGGAGTGCTAGCTAGCCAGCAGGCTCTAACCCCTGCAGAGAGTGGGAGGAGTGCTAGCTAGCCAGCAGGCTCTAACCCTGCAGAGGAGGGAGGAGTGCTAGCTAGCCAGCAGGCTCTAACCCTGCAGAGGGAGGGAGGAGTGCTAGCTAGCCAGCAGGCTCTAACCCTGCAGAGAGAAGGAGGAGTGCTAGCTAGCCAGCAGGCTCTAACCCTGCAGAGAGAAGGAGTGCTAGCTAGCCAGCAGGCTCTAACCCTGCAGAGGGAGGGAGGAGTGCTAGCTAGCCAGCAGGCTCTAACCCTGCAGAGAGAAGGAGGAGTGCTAGCTAGCCAGCAGGCTCTAACCCTGCAGAGAGAAGGAGGAGTGCTAGCTAGCCAGCAGGCTCTAATCCTGCAGAGAGATGAGTGCTAGCTAGCCAGCAGGCTCTAACCCTGCAGAGAGAGGGAGGAGTGCTAGCTAGCCAGCAGGCTCTAACCCTGCAGAGAGAGGGAGGAGTGCTAGCTAGCCAGCAGGCTCTAATCCTGCAGAGAGAGGGAGGAGTGCTAGCTAGCCAGCAGGCTCTAACCCTGCAGAGAGAGGGAGGAGTGCTAGCTAGCCAGCAGGCTCTAATCTAACCCTGCAGAGAGGGGGAGGAGTGCTAGCTAGCCAGCAGGCTCTAACCCTGCAGAGGGAGGGAGGAGTGCTAGCTAGCCAGCAGGCTCTAACCCTGCAGAGGGAGGGAGGAGTGCTAGCTAGCCAGCAGGCTCTAACCCTGCAGAGGGAGGGAGGAGTGCTAGCTAGCCAGCAGGCTCTAATCCTGCAGAGAGAGGGAGGAGTGCTAGCTAGCCAGCAGGCTCTAACCCTGCAGAGAGGGGGAGGAGTGCTAGCTAGCCAGCAGGCTCTAATCTAACCCTGCAGAGAGGGGGAGGAGTGCTAGCTAGCCAGCAGGCTCTAACCCTGCAGATGGAGGGAGGAGTGCTAGCTAGCCAGCAGGCTCTAACCCTGCAGAGGGAGGGAGGAGTGCTAGCTAGCCAGCAGGCTCTAACCCTGCAGAGAGAAGGAGTGCTAGCTAGCCAGCAGGCTCTAACCCTGCAGAGAGAAGGAGTGCTAGCTAGCCAGCAGGCTCTAACCCTGCAGAGGGAGGGAGGAGTGCTAGCTAGCCAGCAGGCTCTAACCCTGCAGAGAGAGGGAGGAGTGCTAGCTAGCCAGCAGGCTCTAACCCTGCAGAGAGAGGGAGGAGTGCTAGCTAGCCAGCAGGCTCTAATCCTGCAGAGAGAGGGAGGAGTGCTAGCTAGCCAGCAGGCTCTAACCCTGCAGAGAGAGGGAGGAGTGCTAGCTAGCCAGCAGGCTCTAATCTAACCCTGCAGAGAGGGGGAGGAGTGCTAGCTAGCCAGCAGGCTCTAACCCTGCAGAGGGAGGGAGGAGTGCTAGCTAGCCAGCAGGCTCTAACCCTGCAGAGAGAAGGAGGAGTGCTAGCTAGCCAGCAGGCTCTAATCCTGCAGAGAGATGAGTGCTAGCTAGCCAGCAGGCTCTAACCCTGCAGAGACAGGGAGGAGTGCTAGCTAGCCAGCAGGCTCTAACCCTGCAGAGAGAGGGAGGAGTGCTAGCTAGCCAGCAGGCTCTAATCTAACCCTGCAGAGAGGGGGAGGAGTGCTAGCTAGCCAGCAGGCTCTAACCCTGCAGAGGGAGGGAGGAGTGCTAGCTAGCCAGCAGGCTCTAACCCTGCAGAGGGAGGGAGGAGTGCTAGCTAGCCAGCAGGCTCTAACCCTGCAGAGATAAGGAGGAGTGCTAGCTAGCCAGCAGGCTCTAACCCTGCAGAGAGAAGGAGGAGTGCTAGCTAGCCAGCAGGCTCTAACCCTGCAGAGGGAGGGAGGAGTGCTAGCTAGCCAGCAGGCTCTAACCCTGCAGAGAGAGGGAGGAGTGCTAGCTAGCCAGCAGGCTCTAACCCTGCAGTGGGAGGGAGGAGTGCTAGCTAGCCAGTAGGCTCTAACCCTGCAGAGGGAGGGAGGGAGGAGTGCTAGCTAGCCAGCAGGCTCTAACCCTGCAGAGAGAAGGAGGAGTGCTAGCTAGCCAGCAGGCTCTAACCCTGCAGAGAGAAGGAGGAGTGCTAGCTAGCCAGCAGGCTCTAACCCTGCAGATAGAAGGAGGAGTGCTAGCTAGCCAGCAGGCTCTAATCCTGCAGAGAGATGAGTGCTAGCTAGCCAGCAGGCTCTAACCCTGCAGAGAGAGGGAGGAGTGCTAGCTAGCCAGCAGGCTCTAATCCTGCAGAGAGAGGGAGGAGTGCTAGCTAGCCAGCAGGCTCTAACCCTGCAGAGAGAGGGAGGAGTGCTAGCTAGCCAGCAGGCTCTAATCTAACCCTGCAGAGAGTGGGAGGAGTGCTAGCTAGCCAGCAGGCTCTAACCCTGCAGAGGGAGGGAGGAGTGCTAGCTAGCCAGCAGGCTCTAACCCTGCAGAGGGAGGGAGGAGTGCTAGCTAGCCAGCAGGCTCTAACCCTGCAGAGGGAGGGAGGAGTGCTAGCTAGCCAGCAGGCTCTAACCCTGCAGAGGGAGGGAGGAGTGCTAGCTAGCCAGCAGGCTCTAACCCTGCAGAGGGAGGGAGGAGTGCTAGCTAGCCAGCAGGCTCTAACCCTGCAGAGGGAGGGAGGAGTGCTAGCTAGCCAGCAGGCTCTAACCCTGCAGAGAGAAGGAGGAGTGCTAGCTAGCCAGCAGGCTCTAACCCTGCAGAGGGAGGGAGGAGTGCTAGCTAGCCAGCAGGCTCTAACCCTGCAGAGGGAGGGAGGAGTGCTAGCTAGCCAGCAGGCTCTAACCCTGCAGAGAGAAGGAGGAGTGCTAGCTAGCCAGCAGGCGAGGGAGGAGTGCTAGCTAGCCAGCAGGCTCTAATCTAACCCTGCAGAGAGGGGGGTAGGAGTGCTAGCTAGACAGCAGGCTCTAACCCTGCAGAGGGAGGGAGGAGTGCTAGCTAGCCAGCAGGCTCTAACCCTGCAGAGAGAGGGAGGAGTGCTAGCTAGCCAGCAGGCTCTAACCCTGCAGAGGGAGGGAGGAGTGCTAGCTAGCCAGCAGGCTCTAACCCTGCAGAGGGAGGGAGGAGTGCTAGCTAGCCAGCAGGCTCTAACCCTGCAGAGAGAAGGAGGAGTGCTAGCTAGCCAGCAGGCTCTAACCCTGCAGAGAGAGGGAGGAGTGCTAGCTAGCCAGCAGGCTCTAACCCTGCAGAGAGAAGGAGGAGTGCTAGCTAGCTAGCAGGCTCTAACCCTGCAGAGGGAGGGAGGAGTGCTAGCTAGCTAGCAGGCTCTAACCCTGCAGAGGGAGGGAGGAGTGCTAGCTAGCCAGCAGGCTCTAACCCTGCAGAGGGAGGGAGAGGAGTGCTAGCCAGCAGTCAGAGACAGCCCAGCGTTACCACGTCCCCCTCCAGTAATGCCCTTACATCAGTAGCCCTCTCCTTCCCTCTGTACAACACACACAGTACTTTAGAGAACCCTGTCCTTCATTTCAGCATTCAGCTGGATCATCTGAAGAACAAAGTCCTCTAATGACAGTGGAAAGGTCTTGTTTGCTGCCATAGCTGTGGTTCTATTGCAACAGCCTTGTCCAGATGTTGGGAGTTTAGCATCCCTGCTGCATTGTTCCAACTGACTCTCTGAATACAGAGTAGACTGTCAGCATTTCAGGCTCCGGTTACAAGTTAGGATCACATTGGCACAGTTCTAGGATCAGTTTATCCAAATCCTATCCTATTACGCTGACCTTAAACCATTTGAGATTTGATAACTCAAAACTGACCACATGTTGGTGTGTAGGGTGGAAATGTTAACTTAATCCACATTTCAGAGACCCCTCTCTCCTTCATCTCTCCTTCTCCTCCTCTCTCCTCTTATCCTCCCCTCTCTCCTCTTCTCCTCTCTCCTTCTCCCCTCTCCTCCTCCTCCTCTCCTCTCCTCCTCCCCTCTCCTCTTCTCCTCTCCTCCTCCTCTCTCTCCTCTTCCTTTCTCATCCTCTCTTCTCCTCCTCTCCTCCCCTCTCCTCCTCCTCCTCTCCTCTCCTCCTCTCCTCTTCTCCTCTCCTCCTCCTCTCTCTCCTCTTCCTTTCTCCTCCTCTCTCCCCTCTCCTCTTCTCCTCCCCTCTCCTCTTCTCCTCCTCTCTCCTCCTCTCTCCTCTTCTCCTCCTCTCTCTTCCCCCCTGTCTTCTCTCTTCCTCTTCCCCCCTGAGAGCTAGTTGGGTCAGTCCCATTGGGAACCATTCAGAGTTCTAACGTTACAGTAATATTTAGTGAACTATAGTGATAATCCTCTCTGTTGTTTCAGCCTTCATCACCTCCACTGTCCCCTAGGCTCATTGTCTCCCCTAACACACACACACACACACACACACACACACACACAGGAGTGCTGCAGCGAAGGAGAAAGACCCCTATAGGTTGCAATACGTTCTAAATCTGTCTGCTCTAGCCGGCTATGGCTCACTGGTTGTGAAGGACCACCAGGCTTAACCCACTGATTAAATGGACTCATCTAATCGCTAGACTAACCCCCTGTGTTTACACACTACGCTGGGAAACCTGAAAGTGAGCTTTGTGTGTGTGTGTATGTGTGTGTGTGTGTGTGTGTGTACAGACAGGGGGATCAGAATAGCTAGTATAATGATTAGTTTTTTTTAGGATGGGGATCAAAGCAACAGCGCCCACTGCCAAGTGTGTATTGGCATCAGCATTCATGAATGTGTGTGTCACGCTTCACTGATTTAAAAGGCTGATATTGAGGTCAGTGTGTGTGTGTGTGTGTTCCAGCAGATTAGCGCTAGAGAGTGCATGCTCGGGATTGGCAGATGCTCATCAGCAGGGGGACCAGAGAGAGAGGATGGTGTCTGTTGAGCAGGGGGGAGGGAGGGGCATAGGGAGAATCTATTTATGTACTGTATTCTATAGAACACACCTCTCCAGAGAGAGAGAGGATGGTATGTTTATGTACTGTATTCTATAGAACACACCTCTCCAGAGAGAGAGAGGATGGTATGTTTATGTACTGTATTCTATAGAACACACCTCTCCAGAGAGAGAGAGGGTGGTATGTTTATGTACTGTATTCTATAGGACACACCTCTCCAGAGAGAGAGGATGGTATGTTTATGTACTGTATTCTATAGGACACACCTCTCCAGAGAGAGAGGATGGTATGTTTATGTACTGTATTCTATAGAACACACCTCTCCAGAGAGGGTGGTATGTTTATGTACTGTATTCTATAGGACACACCTCTCCAGAGAGAGACAGGATGGTATGTTTATGTACTGTATTCTATAGGACACACCTCTCCAGAGAGAGAGGGTGGTATGTTTATGTACTGTATTCTATAGGACACACCTCTCCAGAGAGAGAGAGGATGGTATGTTTATGTACTGTATTCTATAGGACACACCTCTCCAGAGAGAGAGAGGATGGTATGTTTATGTACTGTATTCTATAGAACACACCTCTCCAGAGAGAGAGAGGGTGGTATGTTTATGTACTGTATTCTATAGAACACACCTCTTCAGAGAGAGAGGATGGTATGTTTATGTACTGTATTCTATAGGACACACCTCTCCAGAGAGAGAGGATGGTATGTTTATGTACTGTATTCTATAGGACACCTGGTTTAGATTGGAACAGGGAGCAGTGGTAGAGGATGGCTATAACCCTCTACCCTGGTTTAGATTGGAACAGGGAGCAGTGGTAGAGGATGGCTATAACCCTCTACCCTGGTTTAGATTGGAACAGGGCATACTGGAGCCAGAGATAACTGATCTGTGTTAAGTTTCTACTTTGCATAACATTACCTACTCACTCTGGAGCTTGTAGCCAAATGGAGTTTTCAATGTGTGTTTTTTCCCTTCTACTCTCCAGAGGTGTGTGTGTGTGGCATTGGTTGTATACCACCTACATTATTGGAGGCATTCTCTGTTAATAGGCCAATCCTCTATTTGCTATACTCCTCCAGATCCAGATAAAACACTGTGTTGTTTCTCTACTCCTCCAGACATCCTGATAAAACACGGTGTTGTTTCTCTACTCCTCCAGACATCCTGATAAAACACTGTGTTGTTTCTCTACTCCTCCAGACATCCTGATAAAACACTGTGTTGTTTCTCTACTCCTCCAGACATCCTGATAAAACACTGTGTTGTTTCTCTACTCCTCCAGACATCCTGATAAAACACTGTGTTGTTTCTCTACTCCTCCAGGCATCCTGATAAAACACTGTGTTGTTTCTCTACTCCTCCAGGCATCCTGATAAAACACTGTGTTGTTTCTCTACTCCTCCAGGCATCCTGATAAAACACTGTGTTGTTTCTCTACTCCTCCAGGCATCCTGATAAAACACTGTGTTGTTTCTCTACTCCTCCAGGCATCTTGATAAAACACTGTGTTTTTTCTCTACTCCTCCAGGCATCTTGATAAAACACTGTGTTGTTTCTCTACTCCTCCAGGCATCTTGATAAAACACTGTGTTGTTTCTCTACTCCTCCAGACATCCTGTTAAAACACTGTGTTGTTTCTCTACTCCTCCAGACATCCTGTTAAAACACTGTGTTGTTTCTCTACTCCTCCAGACATCCTGATAAAACGCTGTGTTGTTTCTCTACTCCTCCAGACATCCTGATAAAACACTGTGTTGTTTCTCTACTCCTCCAGACATTCAGATAAAACACTGTGTTGTTTCTCTACTCCTCCAGACATCCAGATAAAACACTGTTTCTCTACTCCTCCAGACATCCAGATAAAACACTGTGTTGTTTCTCTACTCCTCCAGACATCCTGATAAAACACTGTGTTGTTTCTCTACTCCTCCAGACATCCAGATAAAACACTGTGTTGTTTCTCTACTCCTCCAGACATCCAGATAAAACACTGTGTTGTTTCTCTACTCCTCCAGACATCCAGATCAAACACTGTGTTGTTTCTCTACTCCTCCAGACATCCTGATAAAACACTGTGTTGTTTCTCTACTCCTCCAGACATCCTGATAACACACTGTGTTGTTTCTCTACTCCTCCAGACATCCTGATAAAACACTGTGTTGTTTCTCTACTCCTCCAGACATCTTGATAAAACACTGTGTTGTTTCTCTACTCCTCCAGACATCCTGATAAAACACTGTGTTGTTTCTCTACTCCTCCAGACATTCAGATAAAACACTGTGTTGTTTCTCTACTCCTCCAGACATCCTGATAAAACACTGTGTTGTTTCTCTACTCCTCCAGACATCCTGATAAAACACTGTGTTGTTTCTCTACTCCTCCAGACATCCAGATAAAACGCTGTGTTGTTTCTCTACTCCTCCAGACATCCTGATAAAACACTGTGTTGTTTCTCTACTCCTCCAGACATCCTGATAAAACACTGTGTTGTTTCTCTACTCGTCTGTGTTGCTTTGTGGTTCTGGATAGTCCTCTCTGTCTCATATCGAGGTATCAGGAGAGTGGAAAGTGTGGTTGGGGAGGGGGGAAGGGGAGCTGCTGTTATCATGTCCCATATTCCAGTGGGAACTCTGATAGTGAAGCGTAGGAGGCAGCCTGGGTGTGCCAGGAGCGATTTGGAACGCTCCGAGTGCCTGGAAAGCTGATAGGAGGGGATGGATGGCTCTCCTCTTCTTTCCCGTACAGCCGTCTGCATCTGTTCACTAAAGCCACTGAGACAAGAGCCTCTCTCTTCTCTGTCCGTCTCTGGCAGAAGGAGACATCTCAACCTTCTCTGTCTCCCATCTCAACCCGCTGGTTTAGAGTATGACCTACATGGGGCTCAGTAGTGGAGTTGGAAGGGATGCTTTCATGTGTATAGATTACATTTGCACAAATGGTCTTCATTGGTCGCGTATAAGCGCACGCAGACACACATGCACAATATCATGCTTAAAGTTGAACATCTCTCTCTCTCTCAGCACGACTGACTCTGTGTCAAGTAGCTTAGGCAGTACAGTAAGTCGTTTCAGATGCTCTCTGTGACTCTCTGTGCCCGTCACGGTGACCGTGATGGGCATAACAGACATTGGCACGGACTAGTTTCATGGCTCTTTGCCTATTGTCTCTCTGACCTCCGGTATCTTCCACGGCAGGTCCAGGACAGCTGCTGCTCTCTGCTCTCCTCAGGGAGCCCTGCTTACTGCATGTGGTGGTGTTGTCTTGTTGGGTCTTGTGCAACGCCAGGCTGCTCCAAACCAGATATAAAGTATGGTAGAAAAGGCTGTTCTTACTGGCAGAGAAGTGCACTTGGGCATCCTCACTGATGCAGCTTATGATTTAGGCCTAGCTGGTTACTGAGCTAATGATGTAGCTGGTTACTGAGGGGTTATAGGGAGGACACTGATGGTAATGATGTAGCTGGTTACTGAGGGGTTATAGGGAGGACACTGATGGTAATGATGTAGCCTGGTTACTGAGAGGTTATAGGGAGGACACTGATGGTAATGATGTAGCCTGGTTACTGAGGGGTTATAGGGAGGACACTGATGGTAATGATGTAGCTGGTTACTGAGGGGTTATAGGGAGGACACTGATGGTAATGATGTAGCTGGTTACTGAGGAGTTATAGGGAGGACACTGATGGTAATGATGTAGCTGGTTACTGAGGAGTTATAGGGAGGACACTGATGGTAATGATGTAGCTGGTTACTGAGGGGTTATAGGGAGGACACTGATGGTAATGATGTAGCTGGTTACTGAGGAGGTATAGGGAGGACACTGATGGTATTGATGTAGCTGGTTACTGAGGGGTTATAGGGAGGACACTGATGGTAATGATGTAGCTGGTTACTGAGGGGTTATAGGGAGGACACTGATGGTAATGATGTAGCCTGGTTACTGAGGGGTTATAGGGAGGACACTGATGGTAATGATGTAGCTGGTTACTGAGAGGTTATGGGGAGGACACTGATGGTAATGATGTAGCTGGTTACTGAGGGGTTATAGGGAGGACACTGATGGTAATGATGTAGCTGGTTACTGAGGGGTTATAGGGAGGACACTGATGGTAAGGATGTAGCTGGTTACTGAGGGGTTATGGGGAGGACACTGATGGTAATGATGTAGCTGGTTACTGAGGGGTTATAGGGAGGACACTGATGGTAATGATGTAGCTGGTTACTGAGGGGTTATAGGGAGGACACTGATGGTAATGATGTAGCTGGTTACTGAGGGGTTATAGGGAGGACACTGATGGTAATGATGTAGCTGGTTACTGAGGAGTTATAGGGAGGACACTGATGGTAATGATGTAGCTGGTTACTGAGGAGTTATAGGGAGGACACTGATGGTAATGATGTAGCTGGTTACTGAGGGGTAGCTAGACAGTCAGGTAGAATCTAAAATTCCCAAAATGTCCTGGCATTTTTTTCTATGGCCAAGATTTTTCTATGCCTCCAAGATTTATGATCATAGACTGCACCGTTGGCCACACCCACCCCCCTATGCTAACTTTGCCACCGCTACTGAATAAAAATCCTAGGGTAAACACTGGGATAATGTTAGCCTAATGACTAGTGGATAATATACATGATAATGTATATCATAATGTTAGCTTAATGACTGGTGGATAATATACATGATAATGTATATCATAATGTTAGCTTAATGACTGGTGGATAATATACATGATAATGTATATCATAATGTTTGCTTAATGACTGGTGGATAATGTATATCATAATGTTAGCCTAATGACTGGTGGATAATATACATGATAATGTATATCATAATGTTAGCTTAATGACTGGTGGATAATGTATATCATAATGTTAGCCTAATGACTAGTGGATAATATACATGATAATGTATATCATAGTGTTAGCCTGATGACTCTGGTGGATAATGTATATCATAGTGTTAGCCTAATGTCTCTGGTGGATAATGTATATCATAATGTTAGCTTAATGACTCTGGTGGATAATGTATATCATAATGTTAGCCTAATCACTCTGGTGGATAATGTATGTCATGTTAGCCTAATGTCTCTGGTGGATAATGTACATGTTATTGTATATCATGTTAGCCTAATGTCTCTGGTGGATAATGTACATGTTATTGTATATCATAATGTTAGCCTAATGTCTCTGTGGATAATGTACATGTTATTGTATATCATGTTAGCCTAATGTCTCTGTGGATAATGTACATGTTATTGTATATCATGTTAGCCTAATGTCTCTGTGGATAATGTACATGTTATTGTATATCATAATGTTAGCCTAATGTCTCTGGTGAATAATGTACATGTTATTGTATATCATAATGTTAGCCTAATGTCTCTGGTGGATAATGTATATCATAATGTTAGCCTAATCACTCTGGTGGATAATGTATATCATGTTAGCCTAATGTCTCTGGTGGATAATGTACATGTTATTGTATATCATAATGCTAGCCTAATGTCTCTGTGGATAATGTACATGTTATTGTATATCATAATGCTAGCCTAATGTCTCTGTGGATAATGTACATGTTATTGTATATCATAATGTTAGCCTAATGTCTCTGTGGATAATGTACATGTTATTGTATATCATAATGTTAGCCTAATGTCTCTGTGGATAATGTACATGTTATTGTATATCATAATGTTAGCCTAATGTCTCTGGTGGATAATGTATATCATAATGTTAGCCTAATGTCTCTGGTGGATAATGTACATGTTATTGTATATCATGTTAGCCTAATGTCTCTGTGGATAATGTACATGTTATTGTATATCATAATGTTAGCCTAATGTCTCTGTGGATAATGTACATGTTATTGTATATCATGTTAGCCTAATGTCTCTGTGGATAATGTACATGTTATTGTATATCATAATGTTAGCCTAATGTCTCTGTGGATAATGTACATGTTATTGTATATCATGTTAGCCTAATGTCTCTGTGGATAATGTACATGTTATTGTATATCATGTTAGCCTAATGACTAAGTAGCCAAGGGGAATATGTGGTCTAGACAGACTGACTACCAGCCTGTCTCCCCAATGTCCTCAATGCTGTCTTGTTTTGGAAAAGCAGAAGTGTGTTCTTGAATAGCCCAGAACATTCCGGAGCCAGCCAGACCATGTGAGTGTGTGAATTCTGTCCTTCTCCTGAAACTTATGGGCATGGGGGCCAATCGGGCCCTGACATTGCTGGACAGCCATAAGCACGTGTGTGTGTGTAACTCCGGGCTCCATTTCATCTCACAGTTCAGCTGAGGCCACAGGCCACTGCCTTCCAGCACTCTGTGCTTTAGTAAACCTGAGACCCTGGAACAGAAAACGTGGCTGGTCTCTGAAACGACCAAGTTTTGGGGGTCAAATCCATTTGAAGTCAATTCAGGAAGTGGTGTAAGGAAGGGCACGAGAATCCAAATCCAGTTAATCAATGGAAAAGCCCTAAATAAACCAAGCGTTATCCATTCATGAATCAAATTCTTATCCATCTTCTGATTTGTCAGTGAACAATACAACTGCCTCTTTTGGAGCTTCTTAGCCAATGAAAACCCAGTGTCTTTGTGTCACCACCATCACAGCTCCATTTGGATCCTGTCTCCTGCTTCCTGCTTCCTGGCCCACTAACTTCCCCCTTCTGGCTGTTCTATTCAGGAGTGGAGATGGGGGGTGAGCAGTTTTCCCTGTAACACTGACAGATGAGCTAATGATGGTGCTCCTGCCATTTCCCCAGCAGCCAGGCAGAGGAGATGGGAGAGAGGAGAGGAGGACAGCACTCATGGCTTTGATTGATGGCTGTGGGCTTTATTAAAAAGTATCCTGACATTGGCTGCTTTCTAGAAGCTTCTTCTCTGCTCTCCCTCATTCCCTCCTATTGGTTAGTCCTGTCTTAGAGAGAGAACAGAACTGTGGTTTCTACTGCCAGGTGTTCTACTGATCCTTGAGAGCCTGGTCACTGACCTGTGACTCTTTCCTCTCCTGCGTCTGTGTGTGAACTTACAGCTCTCCTCTCCTGTTAATCAAGAGCTACTGAACGAGCTAGTAGGCTGGGGTAGACCCTCGACCCCCCCCCCCCCCCCCTCTCCTCTTCCGTCTGTGACTCCTGAAGCAGGCCTAATCTTCTGTTTGCCTTGCCATTGTGCGCTGTACAATAGGGCTGGCTGCCGGCTGCAGGGCTGGGGGATGAAGGCTGCAGCAGAGGGCTAATGAACAGCATTGAGCCCAGAGGAGGTGGCTCACAGCCAGGAGTGTTCCACTGAGACAGAGAGAGACTGGTGTCGGAGAGGGTAGGGTGTCAGAGGTGCCAGCGCGAGAGACTGGTGTCAGAAAAGGTAGGGTGTCAGAGAGGATAGGGTGGTGACGTTGCACCAACTGTACGCAGTAATAGATCCATGTCTACCTCAGTTTACACAGCAGGTCAGCTAGATGTTTGCTCAACCTACATCAGCTAACACTGAGATTCTACTGTATCTGACATCTGAACTTAAGACACTCAACAGTCGGTACACACAGCAAGCCCTACTCTACCCTGCACCACCACCCTGTGCTGCTGACATCTCTCATCTGCCAAGATGCTGTGTGACTATTGTTGGGAGGTACTGTTAATCAGTCAATAGGCCTAGAATAGGGGGGTTGTGTGTGTGTGTATATATATTCACACTATTCAGATGTTATGGCTAAATGTAGTTATGTACATTGTGTGTGTAACCCTGTGTAACACTAGAGCTCTGCACGGGCATGAATTTCAGGCCCAAGCCCTACCCAGGCCCCTAACGTTCATCCCTACCCATGCCCCCAACGTTCAGGCCCTACCCTACCCAAGCCCCCAACGTTCAGGCCCTACCCTACCCAGGCCCCCAACGTTCAGGCCCTACCCTACCCATGCCCCCAACGTTCAGGCCCTACCCTACCCATGCCCCCAACGTTCAGGCCCTACTCTACCCATGCCCCCAACGTTCAGGCCCTACCCATGCCCCCAACGTTCAGACCCTACCCATGCCCCCAACGTTCAGGCCCTACACCCATGCCCCCAACGTTCAGGCCCTACCCATGCCCCCAACGTTCAGGCCCCCAACGTTCAGGCCCTACCCATGCCCCCAACGTTCAGGTCCTACCCTACCCATGCCCCCAACGTTCAGGCCCTACCCATGCCCCCAACGTTCAGACCCTACCCAGGCCCCCACCGTTCAGGCCCTACCCATGCCCCCAACGTTCAGGCCGTACCCTACCCATGCCCCCAACGTTCAGGCCCTACCCTACCCATGCCCCCAACGTTCAGGTCCTACCCTACCAAGGCCCGATTTCTCTTGCCAAATTTAAGGCCCGTTCCTGCCCGAACCCTAAATCAGAAAGATCTTCCTCCATCAATATCCATTAGCTGCTCTTCTGTCGGTCCCTCGCTCCCTGCTCTACTCACGCTACATGTGTCCTGAATGGCTCTGCTTGTGTGAGTATCCATAGCAACGCCTCTGCTTGCTGTTCTGTTCAATGACGAGACCGAGGGCAGTTTTAGTCGCTTTGAACTCCGACAAAACTCAAGGAACAGAATGATTTTCTGTAAAAGAATCTCTCCCATGGACTCTCCCTCTGACAATGTTCTGGTCTTCTATTGGACGAGATTTAAGCACTTCTGCCACCATGCAATGTACTGGACTGCAGAGCAAATGTCTGCTTCAAACTGTTACTGATCTCTTTAGTGGTACCAGATCCCTGTCCGTACCCTAGTTATTGATGAGACAACAGGCCCTACCCGGCCCTAACCCAGTGTATAATGCCAAGGCCCGTTGGGACGCGTAGCAGAGCTCTAACACACACAGCGTGTCGGTTATAGACGGCTACGGCCCTACCGGTTATAGACGGCTACGGCCCTACCGGTTATAGACGGCTACGGCCCTACCGGTTATAGACGGCTACGGCCCTACCGGTCATAGACGGCTACGGCCCTACCGGTTATAGGCTGCTACGGCCCCACCGGTTATAGACGGCTACGGCCCTACCGGTTATAGACGGCTACGGCCCTACCGGTTATAGACGGCTACGGCCCTACCGGTTATAGACGGCTACGGCCCTACCGGTTATAGACGGCTACGGCCCTACCGGTTATAGACGGCTACGGCCCTACCGGTTATAGACGGCTACGGCCCTACCGGTTATAGACGGCTACGGCCCTACCGGTTATAGACGGCTACGGCCCTACCGGTTATAGACGGCTACGGCCCCACCGGTCATAGACGGCTACGGCCCTACCGGTTATAGACGGCTACGGCCCTACCGGTTATAGACGGCTACGGCCCCACCGGTCATAGACGGCTACGGCCCTACCGGTTATAGACGGCTACGGCCCTACCGGTCATAGGCTGCTACGGCCCCACCGGTCATAGGCTGCTACGGCCCCACCGGTTATAGACGGCTACAGCTACGGCCCGGCCCCACCGGTCATAGGCTGCTACGGCCCTACCGGTCATAGGCTGCTACGGCCCCACCGGTCATAGACGGCTACGGCCCTACCGGTCATAGGCTGCTACGGCCCTACCGGTTATAGACGGCTACGGCCCTACCGGTTATAGACGGCTACGGCCCTACCGGTTATAGACGGCTACGGCCCTACCGGTTATAGACGGCTACGGCCCTACCGGTTATAGACGGCTACGGCCCCACCGGTCATAGACGGCTACGGCCCTACCGGTCATAGGCTGCTACGGCCCTACCGGTTATAGACGGCTACGGCCCTACCGGTTATAGACGGCTACGGCCCCACCGGTCATAGACGGCTACGGCCCCACCGGTCATAGACGGCTACGGCCCTACCGGTTATAGACGGCTACGGCCCTACCGGTCATAGACGGCTACGGCCCCACCGGTTATAGACGGCTACGGCCCTACCGGTTATAGACGGCTACGGCCCTACCGGTTATAGACGGCTACGGCCCTACCGGTCATAGACGGCTACGGCCCTACCGGTTATAGACGGCTACGGCCCCACCGGTCATAGACGGCCAATGTGAGAATGCTTGGCTGATTTGTCACCCTTTGTCTCGCATGAAGTCCGATTAGTGACACACACGCACACACACACACACACACACACACACACACACACACACACACACACACACACACATACATACACACACTACGCTGCCTGTCTCCAATACCCTCAGGGGATGAACGGTTAGTTGGGCTCCACCCACCATGTGTGTCACCTCCACCCTGTTTGTTTTCTCTGTGTGTGTGTGTGCGTGCGTGTGTGTGTAGGGCCTGTGTGCGTGTAGGGCCTGTGTGTGTAGGGCCTGTGTGTGTGCGTGTGTAGGACCTGTGTGCGTGTGTGTGTAGGGCCTGTGTGCGTGTGTGTGTAGGGCCTGTGTGCGTGTGTGTGTAGGGCCTGTGTGCGTGTGTAGGGCCTGTGTGTGTGCGTGTGTAGGGCATGTGTCTGTGCGTGTGTAGAGCCTGTGCGTGTGTAGGGCCTGTGGGTTTGCTGCTGACTAAGACAATAGTATCATTAGTCCATTTGGCCCCTGTGTGTGGCTCACTGTGTAAAGAGCTCTTCAGACGGGGGCCCTCAGCGGCACCCAGGGAGGGTGTGTGTTCTAGTGCCCACGCAGCATGATGGGGTTAAAGCCTGTTAGGACAGGTGGGATTCAAACTGGGAGGAAACAGACAAAACACCTCATGAAAGACAGTGTGTGTGTGTGTCTTAAAAGAGAGAAGTCTGTCAGAAAAGAGAGGTGTGTGCGTGCTCTAACCCTGGTCTAGTCTAATGGTCTAACCCTGGTCTAGTCTAATGGTCTAACCCTGGTCTAGTCTAATGGTCTAACCCTGTTCTAGCCTAATGGTCTAACCCTGGTCTAGTCTAATGGTCTAACCCTGGTCTAGTCTAATGGTCTAAGCCTAATGGTCTAACCCTGGTCTAGCCTAATGGTCTAACCCTGGTCTAGCCTAATGGTCTAACCCTGGTCTAGCCTAATGGTCTAACCCTGGTCTAGCCTAATGGTCTAGCCTAATGGTCTAACCCTGGTCTAGCCTAATGGTCTAACCCTGGTCTAGTCTAATGGTCTAACCCTGGTCTAGTCTAATGGTCTAACCCTGGTCTAGTCTAATGGTCTAACCCTGGTCTAGTCTAATGGTCTAACCCTGGTCTAGTCTAATGGTCTAACCCTGGTCTAGTCTAATGGTCTAACCCCGTTCTAGTCTAATGGGAACCTGGACTTGAAAGACATTCTTTACCTGCCTGATGTAGAAATAGTTTACAACAGAATTCTGTTCAGTCACATTCTAGTTTCAGAATGCTTGTCGACATCTCTGAGGATTCTTCTCTGTTGTCATTCAGACAAAGGAGGGATGTTGTTTAGCTTTGCAGTGACGCCGTCACCATGCTGGCACCTTGTCAGTAAAATACCTCCACCTTGTTTGAGTTACTTAGTAACACACACGTGTTGAGCAAGAACCTGTTCTGTTGTCAATAATTACCAGGCCTAGTGTTATTTAGACTATAACATATTCCTAGCATAGGGCTCGTCCTTTAAGGATCCATTCTAATGCTCTAGAACCAGGGCCTCAAGGTCAAATGAGCGCACAATGTGGTCTGGTCACCGCTGTGGTTGGCACGGGCAAGTACAAGTGGGCACCCTACAGCCGCCTGCCTGCCCTCATGCTTTTCCCTGCGTTAGCCAGCCATGGCACACTGTGTGTGTGTGTGACACACTCCAGGGCTCTGCCCACCATTGTTTAGCGCCAGCGTGTTGCGTTTTCACAACCGCAGTCGCTGTTTGTGAGAGATAGAGCGGCCACCCGCAAGTGTGGCTTTGTCAGTCAGCTAGCTTGGATTGGAGGGCTGCCAAGGTTTTCCGCTCTCTCTCTCTCTCTCTCTCTCTCTCTCTCTCTCTCTCCTCTGCCATTCCTGTCATCGTTCTCTTCATGTGTTATTCCACTACCTTTGTCAGTGTGGCGATATTTTGCTATTGTTCTGTTTCACCAGTCCAGTAGCTTTAACAAGGGGATAATTTAGAAAAGTCCTGAATAGATCTATGTCGTAAATAGGCATATATTTAGGCTACCGCTTTGTAGTAGTTTGGTTCTGTTGGTCTCTAGGCTCAGTGACCCCATCATGAAAGCACTGTCTGTTTCTGTGGGCTTCAGGCTGTTGGATAGTTTCATGGGTACACTACTTTTTATCTGAGGGGACCTTTGCACAGATTTCCAGGCTAACAAAGCCAAGACAATCTAGTCTCTCAGTGTTCTGTTCTGTTTGAAGGCTATGTTTATCTGAGACAGTTTTCATCCCTCCCTCCCTCCCTCCCTCCCTCCCTCCCTCCCTCCCTCCCTCCCTCCCTCCCTCCCTCATCCCTCTCTCCCTTCTCTCTCAATTTTTTCAATTCCATTCAAAGGTCTTCATCGGCATGGGAAACATATGTTTATGTTGCCAAAGCAACTGTAATGGATAATAAACAAAAGTGAAATAAACAATCAGAAATGAACAGTAAACATTACACTCACAAAAGTTAGAAATAGACATTTAAAATGTCATTATGTCTATACACAATGTTGTAATGATGTGCAAATAGTTAAAGTAAAAAATTGGAATAAACATAAATATGGGTTGTATTTACAATGGTGTTTGTTCTTCACTGGTTGCCCTTTTCTTCTGGCAACAGGTCACAAATCTTGCTGCTGTGATGGCACACTGGTATTTCACCTCTCTCAGCCCCTCTCTCCCTCCTTGCCACCAGGGAAGGCAAACATTAAGCTAGCGCCACGCTGTTTGTCATTCTGCTGTTGTCTCTTAATCAAAACACTGGGCCTTGGACAAACTGTAGGCTTTACTCACTACAGTCCGACCCAGCCCAGGCTAACTCAGCCCAGGCTAGCCAGCCCAGTCCAACCCAGCCCAGGCTAACCCCGTCCAGTCTAGGCCTACTCCACTCCAGTCCAGGCTTGCCCCATCCAGTCTTGGCCTACTCCACTCCAGTCCAACCCAGCCCAGGCTAGCCCCGTCCAGTCTAGGCTTACCCACTCCAGTCCAACCCAGTCCAGGCTAGTCCAGTCTATGCTTACTCACTCCAGTCCAACCCAGTCTGGCCCAGCTGTGCTCACCTTTCCTCTGTGTGGGTGGCTGGCTGGGTCATGCGGTCGGACAGTGTTCTCTTTCTGAAGGCTAATAGGTTTAGTGGTTCTGTAATTCCCATCATACTGCAGGCTCAATCTGAGCCAGGTAATAGAGCAGTGGCCTGATCAATCCCTCTGCTACTCTCTGTGTTGGAATAGTCTCTTATGGGCTTCTCCTGCTCTTGCTCTCTAACTGTTTCTGTCTTGCACTTTTCTTTTTTCTCTCTTACTTATTCTTTCTCTGTCTGTTTAAACAGACAGTATCTCTGGTAGTAAGGTAAAGCTGAGGTTAAACTGACAGTATCTCTGGTAGTAAGGTAAAGCTGAGGTTAAACTGACAGTATCTCTGGTAGTAAGGTAAAGCTGAGGTTAAACATATATAGTATCTCTGGTAGTAAGGTAAAGCTGAGGTTAAACTGACAGTATCTCTGGTAGTAAGGTAAAGCTGAGGTTAAACATATATAGTATCTCTGGTAGTAAGGTAAAGCTGAGGTTAAACTGACAGTATCTCTGGTAGTAAGGTAAAGCTGAGGTTAAACGTATATAGTATCTCTGGTAGTAAGGTAAAGCTGGTAAAGCTGAGGTTAAACAGACATAGTATCTCTGGTAGTAAGGTAAAGCTGAGGTTAAACAGACATAGCATCACTAGTAGTAAGGTAAAGCTGAGGTTAAACAGACATAGTATCTCTAGTAGTAAGGTAGCTGAGGTTAAACAGACATAGTATCTCTGGGAGTAAGGTAAAGCTGGTAAAGCTGAGGTTAAACAGACATAATATCTCTAGTAGTAAGGTAAAGCTGAGGTTAAACAGACATAGTATCTCTGGGAGTAAGGTAAAGCTGGTAAAGCTGAGGTTAAACAGACATAGTATCTCTGGGAGTAAGGTAAAGCTGAGGTTAAACAGACATAGTATCTCTGGTAGTAAGGTAAAGCTGAGGTTAAACAGACATAGTATCTCTAGTAGTAAGGTAAAGCTGAGGTTAAACAGAACAGCACCATAGACCGATAGTATCCACCACAACCCACGTGGACAGTAATGGCTGACCAACAACCATATGGGAGAGGAGGAGGACATAGACTGTCAACTCTCTCCCTGCTCTCTCTGACTTCACCTCACGTTGAGGTCCTCTGGCTGTGTTTCTCATTGACCTGGCTGAAGATGAGACTTCACCTCACGTTGAGGTCCTCTGGCTGTGTTTCTCATTGACCTGGCTGAAGAAGAGACTTCACCTCACGTTGAGGTCCTCTGGCTGTGTTTCTCATTGACCTGGCTGAAGATGAGACTTCACCTCACGTTGAGGTCCTCTGGCTGTGTTTCTCATTGACCTGGCTGAAGAAGAGACTTCACCTCACGTTGAGGTCCTCTGGCTGTGTTTCTCCTTGACCTGGCTGAAGATGAGACTTCACCTCACGTTGAGGTCCTCTGACTGTGTTTCTCATTGACCTGGCTGAAGATGAGACTTCACCTCACGTTGAGGTCCTCTGACTGTGTTTCTCATTGACCTGGCTGAAGATGAGACTTCACCTCACGTTGAGGTCCTCTGACCTGGCTGAAGATGAGACTTCACCTCACGTTGAGGTCCTCTGGCTGTGTTTCTCATTGACCTGGCTGAAGATGAGACTTCACCTCACGTTGAGGTCCTCTGGCTGTGTTTCTCATTGACCTGGCTGAAGATGAGACTTCACCTCACGTTGAGGTCCTCTGGCTGTGTTTCTCATTGACCTGGCTGAAGAAGAGGAAATGATAGAAACAGTGTGTGCGTAGCCAGTTGTAAACATGTCTTTGGCCGAGGTACAACTGATCCAGTCCATAAAACAGACGTTTCAACAAACATGGATGGATGCTTTGGAACTTAACTCCCTAACTGTTATGAGCAATACAAGAAGTTAGTTCTTTACCGACAGACAGCATCTAGGCAGAGTTTTGCAATCTTGTGTGTGTGTATCTATACTGTGCTTGTGTTTACATTGGAATTCCACAAAGAGCAGCTGGGTGTGTAAATTGGGGCGTTTTCAGGTAGTCAATGTTTCAGGTTCTATGTAGGATGGCAGACCAATGACCCTTGACCTTTTATTTTTTAGGGGGTGGATCAGCTTTAATATTGCAGATTGTTGCTTCCATCAATGTAATTGTCTGCATCATTTCCAATCCTCCATATGTTTTTGGGATAGACAGACGTACATACATACATACAGTTGAAGTCGGAAGTTTACATACACCTTAGCCAAATACATTTAAACTCGGTTTTCACAATTCCTGACATTTAATCCTACTACAAATTCCCTGTTAGATCAGTTTGGATGAGCAATTTATTTTAAGAATGTGAAATGTCAGAATAATAGTAGAGAGAGTGATTTATTTCAGCGTTTATTTCTTTCATCACATTCCCAGTGGGTTAGAAGTTTACATACACTCAATTAGTATTTGGTAGCGTTGCCTTTAAATTGTTTAACTTGGGTGAAACATTTTGGGTAGCCTTCCACAAGCTTCCCACAATAAGTTGGGTGAATGTTGGCCCTTCCTCCTGACAGAGCTGGTGTAACTGAGTCAAGTTTGTAGGCCTCCTTGCTCGCACATACTTTTTCAGTTCTGCCCCCAAAAAATCTTTAGGATCGAGGTCAGGGCTTTGTGATGGCCACTCCAATACCTTGACTTTGTTGTCCTTAAGCCATTTTGCCACAACTTTGGAAGCATGCTTGGGGTCATTGTCCATGTGGAAGACCCATTTGCGACCAAGTTTAAACTTCCTGACTGATGTCTTAAGATGTTGCTTCAACTTAGTGTATGTAAACTTCTGACCCACTGGAATTGTGTACAGTGAATTATAAGTGAAATAATCTGTCTGTAAACAATTGTTGGAAAAATTACTTGTCATGCACAAAGTAGATGTCGTAACCGACTTGCCAAAAGAATAGTTCGTTAACAAGAAATTTGTGGAGTGATTAAAAAACGAGTTTTAATGACTTCAACCTAAGTGTATGTAAACTTCTGACTTCAACTGTACATACATACAGTTGAAGTCAGAAGTTTACATACACTAAGTTGACTGTGCCTTTCAAAAGCTTGGAAAATTCCAGAAAATTATGTCATGGCTTTAGAAGTTTCTGATAGACTAATTGACATCATTTGAGTCAATTGGAGGTGTACCTGTGGATGTATTTCAAGGTCTACCATCAAACTCAGTGCCTCTTGCTTGATATCATGGGAAAATCAAAAGAAATCAGCCAAGACCTCATAAATAGAAATGTAGACCTCCACAAGTCTGTGGTTCAGCCAAGGGAGCAATCTCCAAATGCCTGAAGGTACGACGTTCATCTATACAAACAATAGTACTTGAGTGTAAACACCATGGGACCATACTAGAGGTCGACCGATTAATCGGAATGGCCGATTAATTAGGTTTCATAACCATCGGAAATCTGTATTTTTGGGCGTCGATTTCCGATTATAAAAATATATATATATTTATATATATATTTTTTATACCTTTATTTAACTAGGCAAGTCAGTTAAGAACACATTCTTATTTGCAATGGCCTAGGAACAGTGGGTTAACTGCCTTGTTCAGGGGCAGAACGACAGATTTTCACCTTGTCAGCTCAGGGGTTTCAATCTTGCAACCGCACAGTTAACTAGTCCAAAGCTCTAACCATTGCACTCCACGAGTAGCCTGCCTGTTACGTGAATGCAGGAGAAGCCAAGGTAAATTGCTAGCTAGCATTAAACTTATCTTATAAAAAACAATCAATCATAATCACTAGTTATAACTACTAATCCAGTTTAGCAGGCAATATTAACCAGGTGAAATTGTGTCATTTCTCTTGTGTTCCTTGCACGCAGAGTCAGGGTATATGTAACAGTTTGGGCTGCCTGGCTCATTGCGAACTAATTTGCCAGAATTTTACGTAATTATGACATACATTGAAGGTTGTGCAATGTAACAAGAATATTTAGACTTAGGGATGCCACCCGTTAGATAAAATACAGAACGGTTCCATATTTCACTGAAATAATAAACGTTTTGTTTTCGAAATGATAGTTTCCGGATTCGATCATATTAATGACCAAAGGTTTGTGTTTCTGTGTGTTATGTTATAATTAGGTCTGATTTGATAGAGCAGTCTGACTGAGCAGCAGCAGGCCCGTAATCATTCATTCAAATAGCACTTTCGTGCGTTTTGCCAGCAGCTCTTCGCAAGCACAGCGCTGTTTATGACTTCAAGCCTATCAGCCCAATGTGAAATGGCTAGCTAGTTAGCTGGGTGTGCGCTAATACTGTTTCAAACGTCACGTGCTTTTAGATTTGGAGTAGTTATTCCCCTTGCGCCCCTTGCGCTGCTTTTGTGGAGAGATGGGTAATGCTGCTACGAGTGTGGCTGTTGTCGGTGGTCCTGGTTCGCGCCCAGGTAGGGGCGAGGAGAGGGACGGAAGCTATACTGTTACACTGGCAATACTATAGTGCCTATAAGAACATCCAATAGTCGAAGGTATATCAAATACAAATGATATAGAGAGAAATAGTCCTATAAATACTATATTAACTACAACCTAAAACCTCTTACCTTGGAATATTGAAGTCTCATGTTAAAAGGAACCACCAACTTTCATATGTTCTCATGTTTTGAGCAAGGAACTTAAACGTTAGCTTTCTTACATGGCACATATTTTGAAATGGCACACATTTTTACATGGCACATATTTTGAAATGGCACACATTTTTACATGGCACATATTGCATATTGGCACATATTACTTTCTTCTCCAACACTTTGTTATTTAAACCAAATTGAACATGTTTCATTATTTATTTGAGGCTAAATTGATTTTATTGACGTTTTATATTAAGTTAAAATAAGTGTTAATTCAGTATTGTTGTAATTGTCATTATTACAAATAAAAATATAAAAAAATTGGCTGATTAATCGGTATCGGCTTTGAAAATCATAATCGGTCGACCTCTAAGACCATACCATACCGCTCAGGAAGGAGACGCGCTCTGTCTCCTAGAGATTAACTTGCTTTGGTGCGAGAAGCGAAAATCAATCCCAGAACAAGGAAGGAAGAAGAGCCTTAATTTCTCAGAACAAGAATCAGAAGAAAGTTCTTTGTTTCTGGCCATTTTGAGCCTGTAATCGAACCCACAAATGCTGATGCTCCAGATACTCAACTAGTCTAAAGAAGGTTAGTTTTATTGCTTCTTTAATCAGGACAACAGTTTTCTGCTGTGCTAACATAGAATAAATACCCTTCTGAAATTAATGATCAATTAGCCTTTAAAATGATAAACTTGGATTCGCTAACACAACGTGCCATTGGAACACGGAAGTGATGGTTGCTGATAATGGGCCTCTGTACGCCTATGTAGATATTCCATTAAAAATCAGCCGTTTACAATGTCTACACTGTATTTCTGATCAATTTGATGTTATTTTAATGGATAAAAAAATGTGCTTTTCTTTCAAAAACAAAGACATTTATAAGTGACTCAACTTTTGAACGTGTGTTCGTTCGTACACACACACACACACACACACACACACACACACACACACACACACACACACACACACACACAGTTTTAGAATATACCTATTATTCACCATTAACCCTAATCGGAGTAACTAATGAACAACAACACTTAGGCTTCTACTTCCAGCTTATATATACTATATACATTTAACAGACAGTATTTTACAATAGTTCTATTGTGTTTGTCTTTAGTCCTGTCCTCTTTCTGATGTCCATCCAGTTTGATTTCTGTTTGCCATATATTTGTAACTGTACTATTTCACAAACGTTCTGAACCGATATACATTTTACACACCCGTATATTTTACATTAGTTATCTTGTTATTAGTCCCACCCTTCAGCTCCATTCAACCTTGACCTTTTACAGCCTGTTTCCTTTAGGTATCTGCTACCAGGATGGCGTATTCAATTTTTATCTGTCAGGCAGCCTCGTGGTTAGAGCGTTGGACTAGTAACCGAAAGGTTGCCAGATCAAATCCCCGAGCTGACAAGGTAAAAATCTGTTGTTCTGCCCCTGTAAGTTCTCATTTAGAATGACAGTGGGTTACACTGTTCCTAGGCCGTCATTATAAATAAGAATCTGTTCTTAACTGACTTGCCTAGTTAATTAAATATTTTTTTTAAGTGGTCTGTTCTGCTCTCTCCACCGCTTTACTGACTCACACACTGAACATGTGAAGAGGCCTGAGAAAGAAAAATGACTTTCTTCTCTCTCGCTCCTTCAGCTCTATATTGCGCAGAGCGAGGGAGGCAGGTAGAGAGAAGGAGGGAAGAGTAGCTGCTGCCTTGGCAGCATGGGGTTTCCTAATAAATACAAAAAGTCTGTGTATCTCTCTGGGAGACAGACCACTGGGCCATGAGCATCTCTCTTCCTCCTTACCCCCATCTTTCTACTTCTCTAATCACTATTTTCCCCTCTTCCTCCATCTCTCTCCTGCATATCTCTTCCTCCCTCCATCTCCCTCCTGCATATCTCTTCCTCCCTCCATCTCCCTCCTGCATATCTCTTCCTCCCTCCATCTCCCTCCTGCATATCTCTTCCTCCCTCCATCTCCCTCCTGCATATCTCTTCCTCCCTCTCCATCTGTCCCTCCTGCATATCTCTTCCTCCCTCCATCTCCCTCCTGCATATCTCTTCCTCCCTCCATCTCCCTCCTGCATATCTCTTCCTCCCTCTCCATCTCTCTCCTGCATATCTCTTCCTCCCTCTCCATCTGTCTCTCCTGCATATCTCTTCCTCCCTCTCATCTGTCTCTCCTGCATCCTCTCCCTCCTGCATATCTCTTCCTCCCTCTCCATCTGTCCTCCTGCATATCTCTTCCTCCCTCTCCATCTGTCTCTCCTGCATATCTCTTCCTCCCTCTCCATCTGTCTCTCCTGCATATCTCTTCCTCCCTCTCCATCTGTCTCTCCTGCATATCTCTTCCTCCATCTCTCTCCTGCATATCTCTTCCTCCCTCTCCATCTCTCTCCTGCATATCTCTTCCTCCCTCTCCATCTCTCTCCTGCATATCTCTTCCTCCCTCTCCATCTCTCTCCTGCATATATCTTCCTCTCTCTCCATCTCTCTCCTGCATATCTCTTCCTCCCTCTCCATCTCTCTCCTGCATATCTCTTCCTCCCTCTCCATCTCTCTCCTGCATATATCTTCCTCTCTCTCCATCTGTCTCTCCTGCATATCTCTTCCTCCCTCTCCATCTGTCTCTCTTGCATATCTCTTCCTCCCTCTCCATCTGTCTCTCCTGCATATCTCTTCCTCCCTCTCCATCTCTCTCCTGCATATCTCTTCCTCCCTCTCCATCTCTCTCCTGCATATCTCTTCCTCCCTCCATCTCTCTCCTGCATATCTCTTCCTCCCTCTCCATCTCTCTCCTGCATATATCTTCCTCTCTCTCCATCTGTCTCTCCTGCATATCTCTTCCTCTCTCTCCATCTGTCTCTCCTGCATATCTCTTCCTCCCTCTCCATCTCTCTCCTGCATATCTCTTCCTCCCTCCATCTGTCTCTCCTGCAATACTTTTCCTCCCTCTCCATCTGTCTCTCCTGCATATCTCTTCCTCCCTCTCCATCTGTCTCTCCTGCATATCTCTTCCTCCCTCTCATCTGTCTCTCCTGCATATCTCTTCCTCCCTCTCCATCTGTCTCCTGCATATCTCTTCCTCCCTCTCCATCTCTCTCCTGCATATCTCTTCCTCCCTCTCCATCTCTCTCATGCATATCTCTTCCTCCCTCTCCATCTCTCTCCTGCATATCTCTTCCTCCCTCTCCATCTCTCTCCTGCATATCTCTTCCTCCCTCTCCATCTCTCTCTCTCAGCATGAATGAAGCCTGCTCTTGACTGTGTGCCACTCTCTCTTCCTCTGTCCCTCTCTTCTCCTCTCGTGTTGAGGAATATCTGCCGACATCTCTGTGTAAAGTCTGTGTCTGCAGCATGTCACAGAGATAGTTCAGCTCTGTCCCTCTATTGGTTACACATGTTCAGCAGGAGAACAGTAGTCAGACCCCTGCTGCTACTGGGGTCTCTGGCTCTCTCTCTCTCTCTCTCTGTCTCTCTCTGTCTCTCTCTGTCTCTCTCTTTGTCTCTCTCTCTCTCTGTCTCTCTCTGTCTCTCTGTCTCTGTCTCTCTGTCTCTCTGTCTCTCTGTCTCTGTCTCTCTGTCTCTCTGTCTCTCTGTCTCTCTGTCTCTCTCTGTCTGTCTCTGTCTCTGTCTCTCTCTCTGTCTCTCTCTGTCTCTGTCTCTCTCTCTCTGTCTCTCTCTGTCTCTCTCTCTCTCTGTCTCTGTCTCTCTCTGTCTCTCTCTGTCTCTGTCTCTCTCTCTCTGTCTCTCTGTCTGTCTCTGTCTCTCTCTGTCTCTGTCTCTCTCTGTCTCTCTCTCTCTCTCTCTCTCTCGCTCTTTTCTGCCTTGTATGCAGTCTTCCTCACATCTCTCTCCTCCAACTCACTTTCTCGTCCCATAGCTGTCCCAGAGTCCGTTTCTACTATGGGGGATAGTAGATTGAAATAGGCTAGTGATTTACTGTTCGGTACTTGTCTTGTTGGCTGAGGAAAAGTAAGGGTGGACAGTTATTCTAACGTCTTCAAAGTTCACATCAGAATTTGGTAAGAAGGACATTTTCCCTACAGAATCCCTGGTGTTTGTGTGTCTCACACTAAAATAGCCATACTGTAATAATCTAGGATGGATACATTCAATTCCTTGCTTTCTTCTGGCAGCAGCCAGAGTCAACATTTGTTTAATGTTAATGACTCATTAACACAGACTGCTGAGTGGCAAGTTCCCTTCCTGTGTGTGTGTGTGTGTCGGCTGTGGAACACGCACCAGTGAGAGCCAACAGGTGGTATGGCATACAGCTGGTGTGTGTGGTGACAGAGTGAAGGGACGGACGCTGGTAGCCAGACACTGTGGGCGCGGTGACAAGGCGACGTGATGGTTGATCTTGGTTGATGGATTGATACGGGGCAGGTGGACTTCTGTAGCCCAGTTGTTCACACACATTGTTGGGCTGGGAATGCTCTCTTCATTCTCTGCTGACCCACCAAATCAACATAATGTTAATAGCATTGACCCTGGAGGCATTTCCCAGGTGAGCTCCCCTCTTGCCACAGTTGCAGGTCAGTGAAGGGGGTAGTTAGTGAATTGAACACTAAGATGGGATAGCTAGGTAGTCAATGCAGGTGTAAATACCCATGGCTAATGCTCTGTACCAGTGTAGCATGATGGCATACAGGGCTAGTCAGTCATGTAGCTTGTTAGTCAAGTGGCTATTAGCCACTCATTTACTGGGAGCCACCGGGGAAACTGGAGCGGTGTTGGCCGGTCCCCCAGCTCTGAAAACAGGATGCAGCTATAACAACATCCTGTCTGTCAGCGAGAGGTGAACAGAACACAGGCGGCCATTTGTGATCCTCCACACAGCCAGCCAGCTAGGTCCCATAACTACAGATCGGGGTACCAGGGCAACAATACACCCCTGTGTACCATTCGGCCAATAGGAACCCTTTTTACTGGATTCTTTCCAGTCCCGCTGTTGTCTGACCAATCCCAATAGACCATCAGACAGAGGCGGGGTTAGGAGTGGGACACTGACTTATTTAAATGATGGGGGAGGGAGGGGGATGGGGGGGAGGGAGGGGGATGGGGGGGGGGTTGTTGTCATCATGTGTTATCTATCCCAGTGTTTTCTCAACTCTGGGACCCATCAAATGCTTTCAGAAATATGTTGTGGTCCACTAAATTGATGCAGTAGATTAGTCTCTTGCCCACAATCAAGTCATGAACATCTTCTGAAGTGGTGCCACAGAGGTCAAGGTCTGAGACGCTGTAACATGTCAGAGGACGTGACACCTGCTGTCCTCAGACACGGGAGACTGGACTGATGTGGTGGAATACGATGGGTTGGGATAACGTCGGAAAATATGGTCCACAGCCTTCCCATAATCACCTGTTTGGTACTCAAGGCATTAATAAAGAGTGTGTGGTGTCTTTAGTGTAGTGACTGTCTGCCTGTACTGTAGTGTCTGCCTGTCATGTAGTGTAGTGACTGTCTGCCTTTAGTGTACTGTAGTGACTGTCTGCCTGTAATGTACTGTAGTGACTGTCTGCCTGTAGTCAAATCAAATTTATTTATATAGCCCTTCGTACATCAGCTGATATCTCAAAGTGCTGTACAGAAACCCAGCCTAAAACCCCAAACAGCAAGCAATGCAGGTGTAGAAGCACTGTAGTGTAGTGTAGTGACTGTCTGCCTGTAGTGACTGTCTGCCTGTAGTGTAGTGTAGTGACTGTCTGCTTGTAGTGACTGTCTGCCTGTAGTGAAGTGTAGTGACTGTCTGCCTGTACTGTAGTGACTGTCTGCCTGTAGTGTAGTGACTAGTGTAGTGTCTGCCTGTACTGTAGTGACTGTCTGCCTGTAGTGTAGTGTAGTGACTGTCTGCCTGTAGTGTAGTGTAGTGACTGTCTGCCTGTAGTGTAGTGTAGTGACTGTCTGCCTGTAGTGTCGTGACTAGTGTAGTGTCTGCCTGTAGTGTTGTGTCTGCCTGTAGTGTCGTGTCGTGTCTGCCTGTAGTGTAGTGTAGTGTCGTGTCTGCCTGTAGTGTAGTGTCGTGTCTGCCTGTAGTGTCGTGTCTGCCTGTCGTGTCGTGTCTGCCTGTCGTGTCTGCCTGTAGTGTCATGTCGTGTCTGCCTGTAGTGTCATGTCGTGTCTGCCTGTAGTGTCATGTCGTGTCTGCCTGTAGTGTAGTGTCGTGTCTGCCTGTAGTGTAGTGTCGTGTCTGCCTGTAGTGTCGTGTCTGCCTGTAGTGTAGTGTCGTGTCTGCCTGTAGTGTAGTGTCGTGTCTGCCTGTAGTGTAGTGTCGTGTCGTGTCTAACTGTCGTGTCTGCCTGTCGTGTCGTGTCTGCCTGTAGTGTCTGCCTGTCGTGTCGTGTCTGCCTGTCGTGTCTGCCTGTCGTGTCGTGTCTGCCTGTCGTGTCTGCCTGTAGTGTCATGTCGTGTCTGCCTGTAGTGTCATGTCGTGTCTGCCTGTAGTGTCATGTCGTGTCTGCCTGTAGTGTAGTGTCGTGTCTGCCTGTCGTGTCGTGTCTGCCTGTCGTGTCTGCCTGTCGTGTCGTGTCTGCCTGTAGTGTCTGCCTGTCGTGTCGTGTCTGCCTGTAGTGTCTGCCTGTCGTGTCGTGTCTGCCTGTAGTGTCGTGTCTGCCTGTAGTGTCGTGTCTGCCTGTAGTGTCGTGTCTGGCTGTAGTGTCGTGTCTGCCTGTCGTGTCTGCCTGTCGTGTCGTGTCTGCCTGTCGTGTCGTGTGTAGTGTCGTGTCTGCCTGTAGTGTCGTGTCGTGTCTGCCTGTAGTGTAGTGTCGTGTCTGCCTGTAGTGTAGTGTCGTGTCTGCCTGTAGTGTCGTGTCTGCCTGTAGTGTAGTGTCTGTCTGTAGTGACTGCCTGCCTGTAGTGTCGTGTCTGCCTGTAGTGTAGTGACTGCCTGCCTGTAGTGTTGTGTCTGCCTGTAGTGTAGTGTCTGTCTGTAGTGACTGCCTGCCTGTAGTGTCATGTCTGCCTGTAGTGTAGTGACTGTCTGCCTGTAGTGTAGTGTAGTGTCTGCCTGTAGTGTAGTGTCTGCCTGTAGTGTAGTGTCTGCATGTAGTGTCGTGTCTGCCTGTAGTGTCGTGTCTGCCTGTAGTGTAGTGTCTGTCTGTAGTGTCTGCCTGTAGTGTAGTGTCGTGTCTGCCTGTAGTGTCGTGTCTGCCTGTAGTGTCGTGTCTGCCTGTAGTGTCGTGTCTGCCTGTAGTGTAGTGTCTGTCTGTAGTGTCTGCCTGTAGTGTAGTGTAGTGTCTGTCTGTAGTGTCTGCCTGTAGTGTAGTGTCTGCCTGTAGCGTAGTGTCTGCCTGTAGTGTAGTGTAGTGTCGTGTCTGCCCGTAGTGTAGTGTCTGCCTGTAGTGTAGTGTAGTGTCTGCCTGTAGTGTAGCCCATACGTGAAAATGTATGCATGCATGACTAAGTCTCTCTGGACCAAGTCTCTCTCTCTTTGGACCAAGTCTCTCTGGACCAAGTCTCTCTGGACCAAGTCTCTTTGGACCAAGTCTCTTTGGACCAAGTCTCTTTGGACCAAGTCTCTTTGGACCAAGTCTCTTTGGACCAAGTCTCTCTGGACCAAGTCTCTTTGGACCAAGTCTCTTTGGACCAAGTCTCTCTGGATAATAGTGTCTGCTAAATGGCCTTCTATTAGAACTGCACTGTGTTGTGTGGGATTATAACAAGCATGAACAGAGTCCTTTTCTAGAATGACCTGATATTATATGTGTCAGCTCCCTCCAGGGTAACACTGTGGTGAGTGACTGGATGGCCCTGATAAAACTGACCACACACACACCAGTAACCAGCAGTGAATTGTGTGTGTGACTGTTACTAGTTAGGTGTGTGTGTGTGACCGTTACTAGTTAGGTGTGTGTGTGACCGTTACTAGTTAGGTGTGTGTGTGTGTGACCGTTACTAGTTAGGTGTATGTGTGTGACCGTTACTAGTAGGTGTGTGTGTGTGACCGTTACTAGTTAGGTGTGTGTGTGTGTGACCGTTACTAGTTAGGTGTGTGTGTGTGTGTGTGACCGTTACTAGTTAGGTGTGTGTGTGTGTGACCGTTACTAGTTAGGTGTGTGTGTGTGTGACCGTTACTAGTTAGGTGTGTGTGTGTGTGTGTGTGTGAGACTGTTACTAGTTAGGTGTGTGTGTGTGTGTGTGTGTGTGTGTGTGTGTGACCGTTACTAGTTAGGTGTGTGTGTGTGTGTGTGACCGTTACTAGTTAGGTGTGTGTGCTGTGTTGAGTGTTCTACAGTATCTGCTGTAACAACCAGTGAGGAGGAGGAGAGGCTAGGAGGTCTTGGGAAATGAGGGGAGTGATTGAAGTGGCAGAGGGATGGCAGTTTATTCCCCCCACGCATTACTACACACACAAACTGTACACAGCACACTGCATTATAGACGACAATACACTGTTTCACCCACGCTCATTTAGCAGTCACTCACACATGCACCACCCATTATTACAGTCAAGTCAACAGATTCCAAACAACACATTCACATTACAGTCTCTCAACTCAACCTCCTCACACAGCTGTAACCTACAGTTAAATAAACTGGCCCACACACTGACCTCACTTAACCTTCCATCCATCCTGCCAGGTCTAATCTCTGTCTCATAAACAGCCGAGGGTGAAGTGGAGGAATGTACACAGGACCGACAGAACGAATCAGAGTAGAGGCCACATCTCCTGTTAGTCCACTAGCCTTAATAACAGACAAGGAAACGGGTGTGGCGTAAGGACAGTTGGCATCAGAATGCCTTGTATGTAATGACTAGCTCCACCCCTAACCCTCTCACCTCTATGGTGTGTTGCTTTGGTTAGCAAAGATCTATTCTGAATGGCCCTGCCAGCGCCACAACAGTGAGCCAAGATGGAGCTCAGTGGCTCCAATAGAGCCAGTCGCAGAGCAGCTGGTGTGATATTAAACATTAAGAGTGTGACCGGCTCCACCGCGGGCCTGCTGCTTTTGTTTGGCAGCCATGCTGGGCCTCTGATGGATAATAAGACCTGGGCCCAGTCAGGCTAATGGGCCTCACAGCCAGGGAGATATTACACCTAGCCAGTAGCCTCACAGCCAGGGAGATATTACACCTAGCCAGTAGCCTCACAGCCAGGGAGATATTACACCTAGCCAGTAGCCTCACAGCCAGGGAGATATTACACCTAGCCAGTAGCCTCACAGCCAGGGAGATATTACACCTAGCCAGTAGCCTCACAGCCAGGGAGATATTACACCTAGCCAGTAGCCTCACAGACAGGGAGATATTACACCTAGCCAGTAGCCTCATAGCCAGGGAGATATTACACCTAGCCAGTAGCCTCACAGACAGGGAGATATTACGCCTAGCCAGTAGCCTCACAGCCAGGGAGACATTACACCTAGCCAGTAGCCTCATAGCCAGGGAGATATTACACCTAGCCAGTAGCCTCACAGCCAGGGAGATATTACACCTAGCCAGTAGCCTCACAGACAGGGAGATATTACACCTAGCCAGTAGCCTCATAGCCAGGGAGATATTACACCTAGCCAGTAGCCTCATAGCCAGGGAGATATTACACCTAGCCAGTAGCCTCACGGCCAGGGAGATATTACACCTAGCCAGTAGCCTCACGGCCAGGGAGATATTACACCTAGCCAGTAGCCTCACGGCCAGGGAGATATTACACCTAGCCAGTAGCCTCACGGCCAGGGAGATATTACACCTAGCCAGTAGCCTCACGGCCAGGGAGATATTACACCTAGCCAGTAGCCTCACGGCCAGGGAGATATTACACCTAGCCAGTATCCTCACAGCCAGGGAGATATTACACCTAGCCAGTAGCCTCACAGCCAGGGAGATATTACACCTAGCCAGTAGCACGTCAGCCAATACCACACACACCTACTATGGGCAGTATTCTTCAGGATTCGTGGTATAGCTAGTATAGTAGTTGTTCAGTGTAGTGTATCATCAGTCTTGTTGACTTGCTGTTCCGTGTGTATGTACAGCTGATATGCTCTACTGAAGACATCCATTCAGACCAGACAGGAAGTATCTCTGAGAGGATGCAGCTATCCTAGCTGTCACTCAGCTGTCATCTTTCATGATACGCTCCTATCCTCCCTGAAGTCTCTCCTACTCGTCTCCTCATCCTCCCCCTTTCTTCTCGTTTGTCTGTCTCTTTCCTCCCTGTTAGTGGGTGACTACTGAGCAGGAACAGATTGGAACCCTTGTTGCCGTGACGTCTGGAGGACATGTATTACAGCTTGTCAGACCTCTGATGTTATCTGGGTATTGTGTGTGTGCCGTTGATTGACAGGCTTCTCTTTCTTTGTTGCAGACGCCTTTGTGAACAGCCAGGAGTGGACCCTGAGCCGATCGGTACCAGAACTCAAAGTGGTGAGTCTGAAATTGGATACAAACGCTCCAGTGAGTCTTCTCCTGGACGTACATGTACACAGACCAGGAATGAGGTCAAAACTTGAAACAGAATAGAATTGCCTTCCTCTATATTCCATATTCTCTATATTCATGTAGGCATCTGAGGCAGTCTTCCTCTATATTCCATATTCTCTATATTCATGTATGCATCTGAGGCAGTCTTCCTCTATATTCCATATTCTCTATATTCATGTAGGCATCTGAGGCAGTCTTCCTCTGAAGATCTTCTCAGCTTTATCCACTGCAGCACAACCATTCTGATTATTACAAGCCAAAGTAGAAGACATGCAAAACCAGGAAACAGCCTCACTTCCCTGTTCTTCTTCCTCCCCCAGGGCATTGTGGGTAACCTGGCCAGTGGGAAGTCTGCGCTGGTTCACAGGTACCTGACAGGAACATACGTCCAGGAGGAATCTCCAGAAGGTAAGACCAGGGTGCTCTCTGCTGCTCACCACGTCTGTGTGTGTGTCTGTACCTGTGTGTGTCTGTACCAGTGTGTGTGTCTGTACCAGTGTGCGTGTCTGTACCAGTGTGCGTGTCTGTACCAGTGTGCGTGTCTGTACCAGTGTGCGTGTCTCTACCAGTGTGCGTGTCTGTACCGATGTGTGTCTGTACCTGTCAGTGGAGGACTCTGAAATGGCACCCTTTTCACTACTTTGTTTTAGGGCACTATATATAGGGAATAGGGTGCCGTTTCAGATGCAGATCATGTCTGTCAGTCGATAGCGGTGTGGTTGGTTAGGGAAAAGCTTCGTAGAAAGCCTTAATAAATTCACCAGGGTGCCGTGCTCATGCTGAAAACTTCTTGCCGCTACCAATCCCTGTAGCGGGATCATCTCCGTCTGCAACCGCTGAATAGCATAGCGCAACAGTCAAATAATATTACTAGAAAATATTCATATTCATGAAATCACAAGTGCAATATTTTGAAACACAGCTTAGCCTTTTGTAAATCACCCTGTCGTCTCAGATTTTGAAATTATGCTTTACAGCGAAAGCAATCCAAGCGTTTGTGTAAGTTTATCGATAGCCTAGCATAGGATTATGTACACTTAGCATCATGAAGCTTGGGCACGAAAATCAGAAAAGCAATCAAATTAACCGTTTACCTTTGATGATCTTCGGATGTTTTCACTCACGAGACTCCCAGTTACACAGCAATTGTTCCTTTTGTTCCATAAAGATTATTTTTATACCCAAAATACTGACATTTGTTTGTGGCGTTATATTCAGAAATCCACAGGAAAGAGCGGTCACGACAACGCAGACGGAAATTCCAAATAGTCTTCATAATGTCCACAGAAACATGTCAAACATTTTTTATAATCATTCCTCAGGTAGTTTTTAAAATATATATTTGATAATATATCAACCGAGTGTGTAGCTTTTTTCCATAACAGCGGGAGGAACAATGGCCGGTTTACTCAATTGTGCACCAACTCACTCTGAGAGCCCCCACCTCTCCACTTACGCAATGTGATCCTTCACGCTCATTTTTCAAAATGAAAGCCTGAAACTATGTCTAAAGACTGTTGACACCTTAGGGAAGCCACAGAAAAAGGAATCTGGTTGATATCCCTTTAAATGGAGGACAGGCACGCATAGGAACACAGAATAACACAAAATAAGAGGCTCTTCCTGATTGGATTATCCTCAGGCTTTCGCCTGCAATATCAGTTCTGTTATACCCACAGACAATATTTTGACAGTTTTGGAAACTTTAGTGTTTTCTATCCTAATCTGTCAATTATATGCAAATTCTAGCATCTGGTCATGAGAAATAGGCCGTTTACTTTGGGAACGTTATTTTTCCAAACATAAAAATAGTGCCACTAGCTTAAAGAGGTTGCTTAACCCAACTGCCCAGCTACAAGGAGCTGGAGAGAGCAGTATGTTAGTCCTGAAGCTAGTGTTCTCTCCCTGTTACCTCTCCTCAAGCTAAGCCTGAGGGGCTCCTCTCCTCCACACCAGGCTGCGTCTCAATAGTCCAGTGTCCTCTCCTCCACACCAGGCTGCGTCTCAATAGTCCAGTGTCCTCTCCTCCACTCCAGGCTGCATCTCAATAGTCCAGTGTCCTCTCCTCCACTCCAGGCTGCGTCTCAATAGTCCAGTGTCCTCTCCTCCACTCCAGGCTGCATCTCAATAGTCCAGTGTCCTCTCCTCCACTCCAGGCTGCATCTCAATAGTCCAGTGTCCTCTCCTCCACTCCAGGCTGCGTCTCAATAGTCCAGTGTCCTCTCCTCCACTCCAGGCTGCATCTCAATAGTCCAGTGTCCTCTCCTCCACTCCAGGCTGCGTCTCAATAGTCCAGTGTCCTCTCCTTCACTCCAGGCTGCGTCTCAATAGTCCAGTGTCCTCTCCTCCACACCAGGCTGTGTCTCAATAGTCCAGTGTCCTCCTTTAATCATCTCCTCTCCTCTTGTTCAGCTGCAGTAGTCTAAAAGAAGTGGACAGGTACCAGTCAGATACATGGCAGTCATCGCTCATCTGTCCTATTGCTTTCAGCTCTCCTGTGGCTTCATATCAATGCAGATGAAGGAAAGGAGATTGGGACAGGAAGTCACCAGACACTATTGAGATGCAGCCCTTCATGTAGCGGTAGCGTGTTAGCATCATCAGTTCAGTCCAGGCCCTGAGGAGACAGCCATACTCTGCATCCATTATTGAAGCTTAGAGGAGGCACCCTGCCAGCTCTGCTCGCCCACAGACGGGAACCCTCTCTACGCTCTACTTTCAGAGACCTCAGCATGTTAATATTTCAACACTGTGTAGAAAACGTTGCCTCATAAATTTACATTTGACATTTTAGTCATTTAGCAGTCGCTCTTATCCAGAGAGACTTAACCCCAATTGTTCCTTTAAGTGCCTTGCTCAAGGGCATATTGACATATTTTTGAAACCTAGTCGGCTCAGGGATTTGAAACCGCAACCTTTCGGTTACTGGCCCGATGGTCTTAACTGATAGCCTACCTGCCGCCCTGTAGATGGGTTTAGATAGTCTTATAGGGGAATAGCCTAGTAAATATTGAGACACCTATTGGAAGGTTTAACGTTTAAATGCAGGAGTAAAACTGAAGGATGATCTGTGTGTCCCACTGTATTTGTCTGTCAGTCACTCTTCATAGCTGCTGGCTTGAGTCTGTGCATGCCGGTGGCAGGCTAGGGAATATCCAAAAAGTCACTCTTCATAGCTGCTGGCTTGAGTCTGTGCATGCCGGTGGCAGGCTAGAGAATATCCAAAAAGTCACTCTTCATAGCTGCTGGCTTGAGTCTGTGCATGCCGGTGGCAGGCTAGGGAATATCCAAAAAGTCACTCTTCATAGCTGCTGGCTTGAGTCTGTGCATGCCGGTGGCAGGCTAGGGAATATCCAAAAAGTCACTCTTCATAGCTGCTGGCTTGAGTCTGTGCATGCCGGTGGCAGGCTAGGGAATATCCAAAAAGTCACTCTTCATAGCTGCTGGCTTGAGTCTGTGCATGCCGGTGGCAGGCTAGGGAATATCCAAAAAGTCACTCTTCATAGCTGCTGGCTTGAGTCTGTGCATGCCGGTGGCAGGCTAGGGAATATCCAAAAAGTCACTCTTCATAGCTGCTGGCTTGAGTCTGTGCATGCCGGTGGCAGGCTAGGGAATATCCAAAAAGTCACTCTTCATAGCTGCTGGCTTGAGTCTGTGCATGCCGGTGGCAGGCTAGGGAATATCCAAAAAGTCACTCTTCATAGCTGCTGGCTTGAGTCTGTGCATGCCGGTGGCAGGCTAGGGAATATCCAAAAAGTCACTCTTCATAGCTGCTGGCTTGAGTCTGTGCATGCCGGTGGCAGGCTAGGGAATATCCAAAAAGTCACTCTTCATAGCTGCTGGCTTGAGTCTGTGCATGCCGGTGGCAGGCTAGGGAATATCCAAAAAGTCACTCTTCATAGCTGCTGGCTTGAGTCTGTGCATGCCGGTGGCAGGCTAGGGAATATCCAAAAAGAAAAATGTCAACAACTCAACGGGTGTTTTTCGCTTCTTTGCCTCTTGATTATAACAGTCAGCTGCCAAGAGAAACACAATCCAGCATTTGAAGGCAGAATGTGTTTTAGCGAAGTTAAAACGACAAGCCTTCGGTCTTTGATCCAGGCAAATTCTTGGCACCGCCGCCCATCTAGGAAGTGTTTCCACCCAAAAGAACTCTGTCTCTTTGATATAGTTGTTCCATGACCAATGGCCTAACAAAAATAGAAAATCCCTGCTTGATCACACACGCTGTCTTAACCACCTATCTAAAAATGGATGCTCCCAAGACGGTCCCCAATTCTCCTGGAAATTGATTGAGTTGTAGGCTGCTGTAGTTGCTCCCAGGCCTATTCTTAGTGTGTAGACTGGAGTCTGCAGAGGGAATGGCAGCCAGTACTGACTGCTGTGGTGGTCTCTCTCAGGTCCTCTCAGACACACAGCGTATGAATGGACACATTATGATAGGTTATAGAACACCAACCCAAACACACCTGGCTGTTGTCACAACGTTCTCACAACGTCACCACAACGTGCTGGCTGCCATGTTAACACAACGTAAGGGCCCAATGTAGATAGCATAATGCAGGATAGTTGTGTGTGAGGTTATGGTAGGTCATGTGACATCAGACAGCGTCAGATGTGATTATAGCTACTAGGATCTGTTTAAAGACCTGCTCTTCTACCACCCACTGACTGGCCAGGGGTAATGTGCGATTGTGACATTCTATGTGATAACCCCACTGCACTCTCCCTACCCCCTCTCCTCTCACAGCTCTAGGCTGTACACTCAACCTGGGAGGCTTGGTTTTCTCTCTAGACTTTCTGACCTAGGGTGTCTGTCTGTCTGTCTCTGTCTCACTCTCTGTGTGTGTGTGTGTGTGTGTGTGTGTGTGTGTGTGTGTGTGTGTGTGTGTGTGTTTAATTTGAACTGAGAATATAACTTGCCTGCACCTTGGATTTGCTTTTATTTCCTCTCTTTGTTCTTGTCTGCATTTGTAACTAGCTGACGTGGATGCAGGTAACTATCCTCTTCTCTCATTCTGTCTGTGGCCCTTGTGGAATGTTTTCCTCTCTGCTTTAGGGTCTTACCATTTCACAGTAGCAGCTTGATAATAGGTCAGGTTGCCCATAATCATTCCAGATATCACCACAACAATGCATTCTGTATCTAAAGTGCTACTCTGAATGGCCACAAGCCAGGTATTTCCCACTTAGACGATCTAATGTGACAGTCAAACGAGCAGCTAGATGATGAACCTGAGGCTGATCAAGTTGCTGCTGTGCTAACATTTAGCTTGTAGCTTCACGTAGCTAACACTCTCCTTTTCACTCTGTCACTGTGTCTGTTGTTTCCTTTGTGGAGCCACAACTCACCCCTTCTCTATGTCACACACACACACACACACACACACACACACACACACACACACACACACACACACACTGAGCAGCTGACTCAGCAGAGAGCCAAGCCACAAAGCTGCACCAGCAGGTAGCCTAGTGGTTAGAGCGTTGGCCTAGTAACCAGCAGGTAGCCTAGTGGTTAGAGCGTTGGACTAGTAACCAGCAGGTAGCCTAGTGGTTAGAGCATTGGACTAGTAACCAGCAAGTAGCCTAGTGGTTAGAGCATTGGACTAGTAACCAGCAAGTAGCCTAGTGGTTAGAGAGTTGGACTAGTAACCAGCAGGTAGCCTAGTGGTTAGAGTGTTGGACTAGTAACCAGCAGGTAGTCTAGTGGTTAGAGTGTTGGGCCAGTAACCAGCAGGTAGCCTAGTGGTTAGAGCGTTGGGACGGCAGGTAGCCTAGTGGTTAGAGCGTTGGACTAGTAACCAGCAGGTAGCCTAGTGGTTAGAGCGTTGGGACGGCAGGTAGCCTAGTGGTTAGAGTGTTGGACTAGTAACCAGCAGGTAGCCTAGTGGTTAGAGCGTTGGACTAGTAACTAGCAGGTAGCCTAGTGGTTAGAGCATTGGACTAGTAACCAGCAGGTAGCCTAGTGGTTAGAGCGTTGGACTAGTAACCAGCAGGTAGCCTAGTGGTTAGAGCGTTGGACTAGTAACCAGCAGGTAGCCTAGTGGTTAGAGCGTTGGACTAGTAACCAGCAGGTAGCCTAGTGGTTAGAGTGTTGGAACGGCAGGTAGCCTAGTGTTTAGAGCGTTGGGCCATTAACCAGCAGGTAGCCTAGTGGTTAGTGCGTTGGGCCATTAACCAGCCTAGTGGTTAGAGCATTGGGCCATTAACCAGCAGGTAGCCTAGTGGTTAGAGCGTTGTGACGGCAGGTAGCCTAGTGGTTAGAGCGTTGGACTAGTAACCAGCAGGTAGCCCAGTGGTTAGAGCGTTGGACTAGTAACCAGCAGGTAGCCTAGTGGTTAGAGCGTTGGACTAGTAACCAGCAGGTAGCCTAGTGGTTAGAGCATTGGACTAGTAACCAGCAAGTAGCCTAGTGGTTAGAGAGTTGGACTAGTAACCAGCAGGTAGCCTAGTGGTTAGAGCGTTGGACTAGTAACCAGCAGGTAGCCTAGTGGTTAGAGTGTTGGACTAGTAACCAGCAGGTAGCCTAGTGGTTAGAGCGTTGGACTAGTAACCAGCAGGTAGCCTAGTGGTTAGTGCGTTGGACTAGTAACTAAATCAAATCAAATTTTATTTGTCACATACACATGGTTAGCAGATGTTAATGCGAGTGTAGCGAAATGCTTGTGCTTCTAGTTCCGACAATGCAGTAATAACCAACAAGTAATCTAACTAACAATTCCAAAACTACTGTCTTGTACACAGTGTGAGGGGATAAAGAATATGTACATAAGGATATATGAATGAGTGATGGTACAGAGCAGCATAGGCAGGTACAGTAGATGGTATCGAGTACAGTATATACATATGAGATGAGTATGTAAACAAAGTGGCATAGTTAAAGTGGCTAGTGATACATGTACTACATAAGGATACAGTCGATGATATAGAGTACAGTATATACGTATGCATATGAGATGAATAATGTAGGTTAAGTAACATTATATAAGGTAGCATTGTTTAAAGTGGCTAGTGATATATTTACATCATTTCCCATCAATTCCCATTATTAAAGTGGCTGGAGTTGAGTCAGTGTCAGTGTGTTGGCAGCAGCCACTCAATGTTAGTGGTGGCTGTTTAACAGTCTGATGGCCTTGAGATAGAAGCTGTTTTTCAGTCTCTCGGTCCCAGCTTTGATGCACCTGTACTGACCTCGCCTTCTGGATGATAGCGGGGTGAACAGGCAGTGGCTCGGATGGTTGATGTCCTTGATGATCTTTATGGCCTTCCTGTGACATCGGGTGGTGTAGGTGTCCTGGAGGGCAGGTAGTTTGCCCCCGGTGATGTGTTGTGCAGACCTCACTACCCTCTGGAGAGCCTTACGGTTGAGGGCGGAGCAGTTGCCGTACCAGGCGGTGATACAGCCCGCCAGGATGCTCTCGATTGTGCATCTGTAGAAGTTTGTGAGTGCTTTTGGTGACAAGCCGAATTTCTTCAGCCTCCTGAGGTTGAAGAGGCGCTGCTGCGCCTTCTTCACAATGCTGTCTGTGTGAGTGGACCAATTCAGTTTGTCTGTGATGTGTATGCCGAGGAACTTAAAACTTGCTACCCTCTCCACTACTGTTCCATCGATGTGGATAGGGGGGTGTTCCCTCTGCTGTTTCCTGAAGTCCACAATCATCTCCTTAGTTTTGTTGACGTTGAGTGTGAGGTTATTTTCCTAACACCACACTCCGAGGGCCCTCACCTCCTCCCTGTAGGCCGTCTCGTCGTTGTTGGTAATCAAGCCTACCACTGTTGTGTCGTCCGCAAACTTGATGATTGAGTTGGAGGCGTGCGTGGCCACGCAGTCGTGGGTGAACAGGGAGTACAGGAGAGGGCTCAGAACGCACCCTTGTGGGGCCCCAGTGTTGAGGATCAGCGGGGAGGAGATGTTGTTGCCTACCCTCACCACCTGGGGGCGTGGTGGTAGCAGGTAGCCTAGTGGTTAGAGCATTGGACTAGTAACCAGCAGGTAGCCTAGTGGTTAGAGCGTTGGACTAGTAACCAGCAGGTAGCCTAGTGGTTAGAGCGTTGGACTAGTAACCAGCTGGTAGCCTAGTGGTTAGAGCGTTGGACTAGTAACCAGCAGGTGGCCTAGTGGTTAGAGTGTTGGAACGGCAGGTAGCCTAGTGGTTAGAGCGTTGGGCCATTAACCAGCAGGTAGCCTAGTGGTTAGAGCGTTGGACTAGTAACCAGCAGGTAGCCTAGTGGTTAGTGCGTTGGGCCATTAACCAGCAGGTAGCCTAGTGGTTAGAGCGTTGGACTAGTAACCAGCAGGTAGCCTAGTGGTTAGAGTGTTGGAACGGCAGGTAGCCTAGTGTTTAGAGCGTTGGGCCATTAACCAGCAGGTAGCCTAGTGGTTAGAGCGTTAGACTAGTAACCAGCAGGTAGCCTAGTGGTTAGAGCGTTGGACTAGTAACCCGCAGGTAGCCTAGTGGTTAGAGCGTTGGACTAGTAACCAGCAGGTAGCCTAGTGGTTAGAGCGTTGGACTAGTAACCAACCAGCTGGTAGCCTAGTGGTTAGAGCGTTGGACTAGTAACCAACCAGCTGGTAGCCTAGTGGTTAGAGCGTTGGACTAGTAACCAACCAGCTGGTAGCCTAGTGGTTAGAGCGTTGGACTAGTAACCAGCAGGTAGCCTAGTGGTTAGAGCGTTGGACTAGTAACCAGCAGGTAGCTTAGTGGTTAGAGTGTTGGGCCAGTAACCGAAATGTTGCTAGATGGAATTCCCGAGCTGACAAGGTAAAAATCAGCCTTTCTGTCCCTGAACAAGGCAGTTAACCCACTGTTCCCCTGTAGGCTGTCATTAAAAATAAGAATTTGTTCTTCACTGACCTGCCTAGTTAAATAAAGTTTAAATAAATGTAAAATATATATATATATATAAAATGAGGATTTTCTCTGCATACAAATATGAGGGTGTGTGTATTTTGGTGTATATGCATATTTATTATTAGGGATTTTCCACACATGTTCTTATTTTTCCTGCATGGATGGACTCCACTTGGAGCTGCTTGGAGAGCAGAGAGGCCCTCTCTCTTCAAGAGGTCCTCGCCAGAGCGCTCTAAATACCCACCAGCCTTCAGTCTATAACCGGACTGTGCCCCCGCCACCTCTTTCCTCCCCTATGCCCCACCCAGCCCTTCGCCAATCTCCCCCCTGAGCAAATTGGAGTGGGCTTCCTTCCAGAACCCCACAGCTGGAAAAAGAGCTGGAAAAAGACTTTGGGAAAAGCTGCTGCTGTGTGGTGCTGGCTGACTGACTGACTGACCCATGGCCTAGCCTCTTCCTGTTCCCCTGACACACACACACACACACACACACACACACACACACACACACACACACACACACACACACACACACACACACACACACACAGCCAGTTAACCATGTCATTATGGGTTCCCTGCCTGGCCTGGCTCACATTCCAACTCCCAAACACCACAGATATGGTTAGCAGCAGCTCACACACTTAAGACCTGAGCTGTATTAGATGGTATTTTTGACAGTTAAACGCTGTGGAAGTTGACAGGTTGCTTATCACTTTATTTTTAAACATTTTTTGTGTGTAAAAGTGCTCTTCATGCCATGCACACTAAGTTCCCTATAACTTGGGGATGCAATGTCTTGCTGTAGGAGACAGACCACTCTACAGTGTGTTGGTGTTTCTACTTTAAGGGGTGCTAGACTGATGGTCAGTATCTTTAACCAGGGAGTAAACCCCTGTGTTGTCCCCCTGTGGGTCGAGGGAGTCAGACAGGGTTTTGCAGAAGGTTGATGATGATGATGATGACTCCAAGGTTAGGTCTCAGTGTGCGACACATTCTGCGCAGTGTGTTCAGTCTGTCCCGGGCCTGGCCCCCTTATCTCTCTACATCATCTCTCTACATCATCTCTCTACATCTCCCCTTCTTCATCTCTCTCTCTTCATCTCTCTACATCTCCCTCTCCCTTCATCTCTCTCTCTTCATCTCTCTACATCTCCCTCTCTCTCTTCATCTCTCTACATCTCCCTCTCTCTCTCCATCTCTCTACATCTCCCTCTCTCTCTCCATCTCTACATCTCCCTCACTCTCTTCATCTCTCTACATCTCCCTCTCTCTCTTCATCTCTCTACATCTCCCTCTCTCTCTTCATCTCTCTACATCTCCCTCTCTCTCTTCATCTCTCTACATCTCCCTCTCTCTCTTCATCTCTCTACATCTCCCTCTCTCTCTTCATCTCTCTACATCTCTCTCTTCATCTCTCTACATCTCCCTCTCTCTCTTCATCTCTCTACATCTCCCTCTCTCTCTTCATCTCTCTACATCTCCCTCTCTCTCTTCATCTTTCTCTACATCTCCCTCTCTCTCTTCATCTTTCTCTTCATCTCCCTCTCTCTCTTCATCTCTCTACATCTCCCTCTCCCTTCATATCTCTCCCTTCATATCTCTCCCTTCATCTCTCTCTCTTCATCTCCCTCTCTCTTCATCTCCCTCTCTCTCTTCATCTCCCTCTCTCTTCATCTCCCTCTCTCTCTTCATCTCTCTACATCTCCCTCTCCCTTCATATCTCTCCCTTCATATCTCTCCCTTCATCTCTCTCTCTTCATCTCCCTCTCTCTTCATCTCCCTCTCTCTCTTCATCTCCCTCTCTCTTCATCTCCCTCTCTCTCTTCATCTCTCTACATCTCCCTCTCCCTTCATATCTCTCCCTTCATATCTCTCCCTTCATCTCCCTCTCTCTTCATCTCCCTCTCTCTCTTCATCTCTCTACATCTCCCTCTCCCTTCATATCTCTCTCTTCATCTCTCTTCATCTCCCTCTCTCTACATCTCTCTCTCTTCATCTCCCTCTCTCTACATCTCTCTCTCTTCACCTCTCTCTCTTCACCTCTCTCTCTTCACCTCTCTCTCTTCACCACTCTCTTCATCTCCCTCTCTCTTCATCTCCCTTTCTCTTCACCTTTCTCTCTCTCCATCTCTCCCTCTCTCTTCATCTTTCCCTCTCCATCTCTCCCTCTCTCTTCATCTCCCTCTCTCTTCATCTCTCTCTCTCTCTTCTCCTTTCTCTCTCTCCATCTCTCCCTCTCTCTTCATCTCTCCCTCTCCATCTCTCCCTCTCCATCTCTCCCTCTCCATCTCTCCCTCTCCATCTCTCCCTCTCCATCTCTCCCTCTCTCTTCATCTCCCTCTCTCTTCATCTCCTTCTCTCTTCATCTCTCTCTCTCTTCATCTCTCTCTCTTCATCTCCCTCTCTTTTCATCTCTCTCTCCATCGCTCTTTCTCTCCATCTCCCTCTCTTTTCATCTCTCTCTCTCTCCATCGCTCTCTCTCTCTTCATCTCCCTCTCCCTTCATCTTTCTGCATCTCTCTCCCTCTCTTCATCTCCCTCTCCCTTCATCTCTCCATCTCTCTCCCTCTCTTCATCCCCCTCTCTCTTCATCCCCCTCTCTCTTCATCCCCCTCTCTTCGTCTCCCCCTCTCTTCATCGCTCTCTTCATCTCTCTCTCCCTCTCTCTCCCTCTCTCTTCATCTCTCTCTCCTTCATCTCCCTCTCTCTTCATCTCCCTCTCTCTTCATCTCCCTCTCTCTTCATCTCCCTCTCTCTTCATCTCTCTCTCCCTCTCCATCTCTCTCTCCTTCATCTCTCTCTCTCTCTTTATCTCTCTCTCTCTTCATCTCTCTCTCTCTCTTTATCTCTCTCTCTCTCCATCTCTCTCCCTCTCGTCCCCCTCTCTCTTCGTCCCCCTCTCTTTTCGTCTCCCTCTCTCTTCATCTCTCTCTCCCTCTCTTCATCTCTCTCTCCCTCTCTCTTCATCACTCTCTCCCTCTCTTCATCTCTCCATCTCTCTCTCTCTCTATCTCTCTCTCTCTCTCTCCCCCCCAGTGCAGGCAGATCGTTAGATGTCAGTAATGCTGTGCTACATGACACTACTCCCAGAGGTCTTAGTACCCCTGGTTGGGGACCATAGCGCTACATGACACTCCAATAGGCTGGCTCCCCTAGGCTGGCTCCCCTAGGCTGGCTCCCCTAGGCTGGCTCCCCTAGGCTGGCTCCCCTAGGCTGGCTCCCCAAGGCTGGCTCCCCAAGGCTGGCTCCCCTAGGATGGCACCCCAAGGCTGCTTAAGCCCCGGGACAGGAAAGTACTTTACCACTCCCCCCCTTGGTCACGGCCCATGCCCTCTGACCTTTCCATCTGAGGCCAAGGTTCATAGGTCAGCCTCAGAGCATCTAGGCCAGAGAAGAGTTGAAGGTCATATTGTGAGAGGACATCATTCTAACAGGTCTCACAGATGAAACATGTTTTTCTGAGGAATGACCTGCTGACACACACACACACACACACACCACTGTCATCTCTGTGTGTGGTTTACCTGTATAGCAGCATTCCTCTCATTCTCCTGTGGGTAGTCATTATCACCATCTAGTCCTAGACGGCTGACATCCTCAGTGTGTGTGTGTGTCTTTCCATTGATCATGTCTCCTTCTCACTACCATTACCTCATCAAAACATTTTTACTACGCATTTATTACATCATCAACAGTTAGTTGAATTCACTCTCGCTGCTCTAACTCTATATAGCTATCCTGCTGAGATATCAACAGATGAAATGTGACATTGGACTAAAAGCTACGTGTGTTTAGTTATACTGTGGTTACTCATGTTGTATTTGATCCGTCTCCATGTTAGTCCCTCTCCTCTCTCTCATGCTGTGTGTTGTTCCTGCAGGGGGCCGTTTTAAGAAGGAGATAGTGGTGGACGGACAGAGCAACCTACTGCTCATCAGAGATGAAGGGGGCCCCCCAGAGGCTCAGGTTGGTATTACAGCTGTATTAACATGTACAGGGTTGCCTGTAAACAGATGTAGTCCGAGAGTAAAACTTCACTTTAATGGACATTCTCTGTTGATCACCCTTTTTAATCCAGAACTAGTTTTATTCAAATAAAATGTTATTGGTCACATGCACATGGTTAGCAGATGTTAATGCGAGTGTAGCAAAATGCTTGTGCTTCTAGTTCCGACAGTAATATCCAATGGGTAATCTAACCTAACAATTTCACAACAACTACCTTATACACACAAGTGTAAAGGGATAAAGAATATGTACATAAAGATATATGAAGGAGTGATGGTACAGAACGGCATAGGCAAGATGCAGTAGATGGTATAGAGTACAGTATATACATATGAGATGAGTAATGTAGGGTATGTAAACAAAGTGGCATAGTTTAAAGTGGCTAGTGATCCATGTATTACATAAAGATGCAGTAGATGATATAGAGTACAGTATATACATATACACATGAGATGGGTAATGTGGGGTATGTAAACAGTATATTAAGTGGCATTGTTTAAAGTGGCTAGTGATACATTTTTTACATCAATTCCCATTATTAAAGTGGCTGGAGTTGAGTCAGTATGTTGGCATCAGCCACTCAATGTTAGTGGTGGCTGTTTAACAGTCTGATTGCCTTGAGATAGAAGCTGTTTTTCAGTCTCTCGGTCCCTGCTTTGATGCACCTGTACTGACCTCGCCTTCTGGATGATAGCGGGGTGAACAGGCAGTGGCTCGGGTTGTTGTTGTCCTTGATGATCTTTATGGCCTTCCTGTGACATCTGGTGGTGTAGGTGTCCTGGAGGGCAGGTAGTTTGCCCCCGGTGATGCGTTGTGCAGACCTCACTACCCTCTGGAGAGCCCTGCGTTTGTTTGGCGGAGCAGTTGCCGTACCAGGCGGTGATACAGCCCGACAGGATGCTCTCGATTGTGCATCTGTAGAAGTTTGTGAGTGTTTTTGGTGACAAGCCGAATTTCTTCAGCCTCCTGAGGTTGAAGAGGCGCTGCTGCACCTTCTTCACAATGCTGTCTGTGTGGGTGGACCAATTCAGTTTGTCCGTGATGTGTATGCCGAGGAACTAAAAACTTGCTACCCTCTCCACTACTGTCCCGTCGATGTGGATAGGGGGGTGCTCCCTCTGCTGTTTCCTGAAGTCCACAATCATCTCCTTAGTTTTGTTGACGTTGAGTGTGAGGTTATTTTCCTGACACCACACTCCGAGGGCCCTCACCACACATGCAGTCTGAACTACTAACCCCAGTTAAAACTACAATCCTTATTAGAAACACTATCAAAGCGTAGCCCCTGTTCTGGTAAAACGCTGAGGGGTGGAGCTGGAGAAATGTTATCACTCAACTTCATAGACCGTGAAACAAGCTAGTATTTAGGTTTCTGATGGGCTACGACTGTGGAACTAAGCTCATGAGGCAAGTTATATTCTTCAAGAATCAATGTGTGTATGTATGTATGTGTATATATATATATATATATATATATATATATATACACACACATATATATATATATATGTGTATATGTGTATGTGTGTGTGTGTGTGTGTGTGTGTGTGTATATATATATATATATACACATATCTATCATTAATTTAGAAGTGTATATATATATATATACAGTGCCTTGCGAAAGTATTCGGCCCCCTTGAACTTTGCGACCTTTTGCCACATTTCAGGCTTCAAACATAAAGATATAAAACTGTATTTTTTTGTGAAGAATCAACAACAAGTGGGACACAATCATGAAGTGGAACGACATTTATTGGATATTTCAAACTTTTTTAACAAATCAAAAACTGAAAAATTGGGCGTGCAAAATTATTCAGCCCCTTTACTTTCAGTGCAGCAAACTCTCTCCAGAAGTTCAGTGAGGATCTCTGAATGATCCAATGTTGACCTAAATGACTAATGATGATAAATACAATCCACCTGTGTGTAATCAAGTCTCCGTATAAATGCACCTGCACTGTGATAGTCTCAGAGGTCCGTTAAAAGCGCAGAGAGCATCATGAAGAACAAGGAACACACCAGGCAGGTCCGAGATACTGTTGTGAAGAAGTTTAAAGCCGGATTTGGATACAAAAAGATTTCCCAAGCTTTAAACATCCCAAGGAGCACTGTGCAAGCGATAATATTGAAATGGAAGGAGTATCAGACCACTGCAAATCTACCAAGACCTGGCCGTCCCTCTAAACTTTCAGCTCATACAAGGAGAAGACTGATCAGAGATGCAGCCAAGAGGCCCATAATTACTCTGGATGAACTGCAGAGATCTACAGCTGAGGTGGGAGACTCTGTCCATAGGACAACAATCAGTCGTATATTGCACAAATCTGGCCTTTATGGAAGAGTGGCAAGAAGAAAGCCATTTCTTAAAGATATCCATAAAAAGTGTCGTTTAAAGTTTGCCACAAGCCACCTGGGAGACACACCAACCATGTGGAAGAAGGTGCTCTGGTCAGATGAAACCAAAATTGAACTTTTTGGCAACAATGCAAAACGTTATGTTTGGCGTAAAAGCAACACAGCTGAACACACCATCCCCACTGTCAAACATGGTGGTGGCAGCATCATGGTTTGGGCCTGCTTTTCTTCAGCAGGGACAGGGAAGATGGTTAAAATTGATGGGAAGATGGATGGAGCCAAATACAGGACCATTCTGGAAGAAAACCTGATAGAGTCTGCAAAAGACCTGAGACTGGGATGGAGATTTGTCTTCCAACAAGACAATGATCCAAAACATAAAGCAAAATCTACAATGGAATGGTTCAAAAATAAACATATCCAGGTGTTAGAATGGCCAAGTCAAAGTCCAGACCTGAATCCAATCGAGAATCTGTGGAAAGAACTGAAAACTGCTGTTCACAAATGCTCTCCATCCAACCTCACTGAGCTCGAGCTGTTTTGCAAGGAGGAATGGGAAAAAATGTCAGTCTCTCGATGTGCAAAACTGATAGAGACATACCCCAAGCGACTTACAGCTGTAATCGCAGCAAAAGGTGGCGCTACAAAGTATTAACTTAAGGGGGCCGAATAATTTTGCACGCCCAATTTTTCAGTTTTTGATTTGTTAAAAAAGTTTGAAATATCCAATAAATGTCGTTCCACTTGATGATTGTGTCCCACTTGTTGTTGATTCTTCACAAAAAAATACAGTTTTATATCTTTATGTTTGAAGCCTGAAATGTGGCAAAAGGTCGCAAAGTTCAAGGGGGCCGAATACTTTCGCAAGGCACTGTATATAGACATATATATATATATATATATACACATATCTATCATTAATTTAGAAGTCCAAAAATAGATGTAGCAACTAAGGATTCTAGCTTTAACCTTACTGTCCTTGTCTCTTTCTCACATAATTCTGTTCTCTCGCTCTCTCACTTTCACCCCTCTCTCTTCCTCTGTCTCTCTCCAGTTTGCCCTGTGGGTGGATGCAGTGATATTTGTGTTCAGTCTGGAGGATGAGATCAGTTTCCAGACAGTCTACCATTACTACAGCCGCATGGCTAACTACCGAAACACTGCTGAGGTACCTCTGGTGTTGGTGGGGACGCAAGGTGAGACACACACACACTGGCACGCAGAGACAAACGCACACACACACACACACACACTGGCACGCAGAGACACTGACACACACACACACACACACACACACACACACACTGGCACGCAGAGACACACGCACACTGGCACGCACACACACACACACACACACACACACACTGGCATGCAGAGACACACACACACCCGCACGCAGAGAGACACACACACACACACACACACACACACACACACACACACACACTGGCACGCAGAGATACACACACACACATACACTGGCATGCAGAGACACACACACACTGGCACGCAGAGACACACACACACACACACACACACACACTGGCACGCAGAGACACACACACATAGTTCTATACACCTTCTATAAACATAGTTCTATAAACATAGTTCTATAAACATAGTTCTATACACATAGTTCTATACACATAGTTCTATACACGTTCTTGCATCTTTTCTCCAGCTGTGTGAAACCCCTTCCTTGGAGTGTCACTGCCACCTAACGCCTGTTTGTAATTACTGCAATAAAACATGCACTTCCTTTCTATCAGCACTAGAGGGCGCCACATGATTGACTATTTCTGTGATTGCAGATGCTATCAGCTCAGCCAATCCCCGGGTCATCGATGACACGCGAGCACGCAAGCTGTCCAATGACCTGAAGCGCTGCACCTACTATGAGACGTGTGCCACCTACGGCCTCAATGTGGAACGGGTCTTCCAGGACGGTAAGACTACTCCACCAGAGATGTTATCGAAAACTAAGATAACCCACCTTTTGAGTTGTCTGTTCTAACTCAACAATAACTGTAGTTCATGGATTCATCTTTCATTCAACACAACTTAGATACAGGAAGTAGGGAGACAGACTTATGAGAATAAAAACACATTTTAGAATGTGTTTATGCAGATTAAATGTTTCTCACAGGTTGTGGTTTAATTTGAAGTAGCAATTATCAGTCATAAAATACAGTTGGTCAGCTGACCCCACCACCTGTAATTCATACATCTCTACAGTGTGCAGCCAAATACATACATACATACATACATACATACAGCTGGTCAGCTGACCCCACCACCTGTAATTCATACATCTCTACAGTGTGCAGCCAAATACATACATACATACATACAGCTGGTCAGCTGACCCCACCACCTGTAATTCATACATCTCTACAGTGTGCAGCCAAATACATACATACATACATACAGCTGGTCAGCTGACCCCACCACCTGTAATTCATACATCTCTACAGTGTGCAGCCAAATACATACATACATAAATACAGCTGGTCAGCTGACCCCACCACCTGTAATTCATACATCTCTACAGTGTGCAGCCAAATACATACATACATACATACATACAGCTGGTCAGCTGAACCCACCACCTGTAATTCATACATCTCTACAGTGTGCAGCCAAATACATACATACATACATACAGCTGGTCAGCTGACCCCACCACCTGTAATTCATACATCTCTACAGTGTGCAGCCAAATACATACATACATACATAAATACAGCTGGTCAGCTGACCCCACCACCTGTAATTCATACATCTCTACAGTGTGCAGCCAAAGCTCCTTCCTTCCTGTATGAAGACATGAGGGGAAACAAGGTGACATTCACCCTGATGACGGCCGTTTGCTTGGTGTTAATCATCTGTCCATGAACTATTAAATGGGCTTCTCACCGATTTAGCCGAAGAGAACCGCAATTACATTTTATAATACAGGGAGGGGAGCAGGCTGAGTCACAAGGTCCCTCTTATGGACAGCGGCGCCCAGTCCAGCAGCACCAGCCATTCGCTGGCCATGTCACATGATCTCAACCAGCATGGAGAAATACATAAAGCACATGTTGAGGACTGAGAGGGAGAGGATGGTTCCAGACATATGGCTGACCTGTGACTCCAACATATATATGGCTGTTCTTGGACTGCCTTTACCCCTGAGAAATATGACTGACCTTTCATTCCCTCTTACACCAAGAAATATCCAGTTTCTTCATTAAAGTCTCCATAAAAAGTATGAGAAGGTCTGCACTCACTACTGTAAGTCTCTCTGGATAAGAGCGTCTGATAAATGACTCATGTCAGAATGTCTCCTTGAAGCCACCATGCCCTGGTGTCCACAGTGTTATCTAGCTAGGTGCTGTTCACAATGGACCTGTGTGGTCTATAGTAGCTTGTTGGAGGTGATGTCTTCTAGAAGAGTCTACACTATACTACTATAGTAGTCACCCGTGTTAATACCAAGTAGGAGCCCTGCTCCAGTAAGAGTCAATCCTGAGGCTGTTCTGCTATATCACCTATATTAATCACCACGCTGTAACTCGTTAATAAAGGGGGAGCTGGGGCAGGGCATGGGCCCAGCTAGGCTGGAATTAGTGAAATATATGGCATGCAATCAGTGGCTCATTACCAGCCCCCGATACACCAAATCATCCTCCACAAAGTCTCTCTGTGTGTGTCTCTCTGTGTGTGTGTGTCTCTGTGCGTCTCTCTCTCTCTCTCTCTCTCTCTGTGTGCGTCTCTCTCTGTGTGTGTCTCTCTCTCTCTCTCTCTCTCTCTCTCTCTTTTCTCTCTCTCTGTGTGCGTCTCTCTCTCTGTGTGCGTCTCTCTCTCTCTGTGTGTGTCTCTCTGTGTGTGTGTGTGTGTGTCTCTGTGTGTGTCTCTCTGTGCGTCTCTCTCTCTCTCTCTCTCTCTCTCTGTGTGCGTCTCTCTCTCTGTGTGCGTTTCTCTCTCTCTGTGTGCGTCTCTCTCTCTCTGTGTGCGTCTCTCTCTCTCTGTGTGCGTCTCTCTCTCTCTGTGTGCGTCTCTCTCTCTGTGTGCGTCTCTCTCTCTCTGTGTGCGTCTCTCTCTCTCTGTGTGCGTCTCTCTCTCTCTCTCTGTGTGCGTCTCTCTCTCTCTCTCTGTGTGCGTCTCTCTCTCCCTCTGTGTGCGTGTCTCTCTCTCTCTCTGTGTGCGTGTCTCTCTCTCTGTGTGCGTGTCTCTCTCTCTCTCTGTGTGCGTGTCTCTCTCTCTCTGTGTGTGTGTGTCTCTGTGTGTGTCTCTCTCTCTCTGTGTGTGTCTCTCTCTCTCTCTGTGTGTCTCTCTGTGTGTGTCTCTCTCTGTGTGTGTGTGTGTGTCTCTCTGTGTGTCTCTCTCTCTGTGTGTGTCTCTAGTCTGCTGGAATCATTGCTGTTTTATTTCCACTTGTATCACAAAATGCTATTTTCTGTAACCAAGAATGTGGATTTTGAAATGATTCATCATGAAATGAATTAAATATCTGGTAAATATGATAAATCTAAAACACATAATGACCACTGTGGGTCCAAGTGAGAGAACGTTGTCATTACATTGACTGACCACTAGAGAGCAGTAGGTGAATACACATGAAGACTGTTGTGATCTCTTCAGACCAGCTTTTCTGTGGAGCCCTGCTGCTGTAGATCTGAAAGTCTCTTTCAATATGACTACTGATGCTCTGTTTTCAGACATGATCAAATGTAAGACATTTACTATCGTTTTTGCATTATGCACTTGAAATCAGACTACGTGGTGTTTCCAACCTGAATCCATCGATAGATGGTTTGAAACCCCAGAGTAAAAGAGCTCTCAGTGGATTTACAAGTCGTTTAGAAGTGGTTTGGGGTGTGAGTGATAGACTGACAGACAGCAGCCTCCAGACTGACAGACAGCAGCCTCCAGACTGACAGACAGCAGCCTCCAGACTGGCAGCCTCCAGACTGACAGACAGCAGCCTCCAGACTGACTGACAGCAGCCTCCAGACTGACTGACAGCAGCTTCCAGACTGACAGACAGCAGCCTCCAGACTGACAGACAGCAGCCTCCAGACTGACAGACAGCAGCCTCCAGACTGACAGACAGCAGCCTCCAGACTGACAGACAGCAGCCTCCAGACTGACTGACTGACAGCAGCCTCCAGACTGACTGACTGACGGCAGCCTCCAGACTGACTGACTGACGGCAGCCTCCAGACTGACTGACTGACGGCAGCCTCCAGACTGACTGACTGACGGCAGCCTCCAGACTGACTGACTGACGGCACCTTCCAGACTGACTGACTGACGGCAGCCTCCAGACTGACTGACTGACGGCAGCCTCCAGACTGACTGACTGACGGCAGCCTCCAGACTGACTGACTGACGGCAGCCTCCAGACTGACTGACTGACGGCAGCCTCCAGACTGACTGACTGACGGCAGCCTCCAGACTGACTGACTGACGGCAGCCTCCAGACTGACTGACTGACGGCAGCCTCCAGACTGACTGACTGACGGCAGCCTCCAGACTGACTGACTGACGGCAGCCTCCAGACTGACTGACTGACAGCAGCCGACTGACTGACTGACTGGACTGACTGACTGACAGCAGCCTCCAGACTGACTGACAGACAGCAGCCGACTGACTGACTGACAGACAGCAGCCGACTGACTGACTGACAGACAGCAGCCGACTGACTGACT